>NC_034613.1:31211829-31218829 GCF_900095145.1 Mus pahari | reverse complement strand
AGAGAGAGAGAGAGAGAGAGAGAGAGAGAGAGAGAGAGAGAGAGAGAGAGAGAGAGAGATCTGATATGGATAGAACAGTTTGAGGCAGAAGAGAGGATATACAGGTCAAATTGTTCCTAGAGGTTAGATATGAATTAGGTAGAATGAAGTTAAACAGACACAAGTGATAGGGCTAGTATGTATTATCTATATCTTTGTCAAAGTTTTCACTGTTTGAGTGTATCAGGGATTTTGTGAGTGTACGGAGGGGATATTTAGGTAGACTAACCCAACTATACCCTGGAGAAGGATATTAGGATCTGGCCTGGTAGAGAGGTTAGATGTAGCATTAGATGGGTCTGTGTGTAAGAATCAGGTAGCATGGGTCTTGGAAGAAACTGAAAGGTTGGTTGTGGATCAGGTAAGGGTGTTCAGACTGGGCTCTGGCTCTGGATGTAGTACTTGGGATAGATAAGGTGTGGGGACTGTTTAAAAGGGAAATACTCATCTAAGCTAGACCCTGAGGATGGATATTGAAGTTCTGGTTGAAAAGAAAATTTGTCTGTTATTATACTTAATGGTGGGACTATAGGGGTTCACAGAGATGGGGCCACCAACCTGGGAGCATGCAGGGACTTGATGTGGGTCCCCTATATATTTGTAGAAAACTAGCAGCTTTGCCTTCATGTGGGATATCTAACATGTGGAATGGGTATTATCTCTGACTCTGTTCCCGTCATTGGTCATTGGATCCCTTGCCCCTACCTGGACTGCCTGGTTGAGCCTCAGTAGGAAAGTATATACTAAGTCCTGCTGGGACTGGATGTCCCAGGGTGGGATGGTATTCAATAGGGGCTTCCCCTTCTCTAAGGAGAAGGTAAGTTTGTAATGGGGAAGGGATTTGTAAGGATGGGACTGAGGGGAGTGCAGGGAGGGTAGGAGAGTAAGTAGAGAGAAAATAGATGGAGAAAGCAAATGAAATTTCAAATGTAAGAGAGTTTGGGGGAGTCAAAAGTACAAGGTTTTTTAACCTTGCTGTGATCGGAATGTAAAATGAATAAATAAATAAATTTTAAAGAAAGAAAATATGAAAACTAATTCACAATTTGAGATGATAATAAATTTCAGCCAGAAAGTCATAAACTTAAGAAACAACAAAATAGTGTTTGAATGAAAATATTACCCCTAGTAGGTTAAAGAAAATTATGTCTGTTTTTTCCATGTTTATTTGCCATTGTACTGGAGATCCTAATTGCCAGCATAATTAGTGAAGAAAAATAAGTATAGAAATTACAAGTATCTAAATTAGTAAGGAAGTTAAATAAATACATGTAGACAGGATGATTCTGTACATGGGAATCGAGAAATATTAGAATCAAAATAAATGAATTGAACAAAACCAAAAAAGACTACAACAATTTTGTTTTGATACTTGGAAATAAAACTTAAAAGAAAATTTAAAAAAGTATTTTTCACTTGTAGTAGCATTCAAAAGGGGAAAATATTTAGGACAATTACAAAAATGTAAGATTTACATACTGCTAACTAAAAAATTTTCCAGGCCAGGGACATGACCTAGGAAATTATTCACAAGAGCTACAAAAAGAGTTTGGCGTGGTGGCACACGCCTTTAATCTCAGCACTCGGGAGGCAGAGGCAGGCGGATTTCTGAGTTCGAGGCCAGTCTGGTCTACAAAGTGAGTTCCAGGACAGCGAGGACTACACAGAGAAACTCTGTCTCGAAAAAAACAAAACAAACAAACAAACAAACAAAAGCTACAAAAAGTAGTGAAAATAATTTATTTTAATAAGGACATCAATACAAAGTCATTTATGCAATTATTTACTAAGTGCCAGAAAACAAAAACAAACAAACAAACAAACAAAAAAGCTTTTTTTTCGTCTTCACCATTCTTTTCTTATTATATATTTTCTCTTTTTTTCTTCAATTTTTTATTGGATATGTTCTTTATTTACATTTCAAATGCTGTCCTGAAAGTTCCCTATAACCTCCCCCCTGCCCTGCTCCCTAACCCACCCACTCCTGCTTCCTGGCCCTAGCATTCCCCTGTCATGGGACATATGATCTTCACAAGACCAAGGGCCTCTCCTCTCATTGATGCCCTACTAGGCCATCCTCTGCTACATATGCAACTAGAGAAACAAGCTCTGGGGGGTACTTGTTAGTTCATATTTTTGTTCCTCTTACAGGGTTACAGACCCCTTTACCTCCTTGGGTACTTTCTCTATCTCCTTTAAGATATAAAATTGGGTAACTTGAAAGGGGGGTATGTCTGAGAAGAGTTGGGGTTGAAAATAATTTTTAAAAAATGCATAAAACTGAAATCTCTCAAACTTAAACTTCAAAAAAGAAGAATAAAAAAATAAGTAAAGTTGATAGAAAACCATAATATAAAATTTCAAATGTAAAAGGGTTTGAGTAAGTCAAAACTGTAACGTTGCTTAACTCTTAAGCTACATCCTTTTGTTAGTTTGGTATATTTTTGTGGGACTCCTAACAGTGCAAGAAAATGTCTCTGTTTTGCTTTCTCTTGGAACTATTTTTCTACTCCTGGGTTGCCTTATTCAGCCTTGACACGAGGGCTTTGCCTTGCCATATTGTGTCTTGTTTTGTCATGTTTGATTGCTGTCTCTTGGAGACCTGTTCTTTTATGAAGGGAAACAGAGGGGGACTGGATCTGGGAGAGAGGTAAGGTGGAAGGAGTTGGGAGGAGATATGGGAGAAGAAACTGTGGATGGGGTGTATTGCATGAAAGAAGAATCTATTTTCAAGAAAAAATATAGATATCAACAAATCCTCGTACCACATACTACTTATTTTATTCTTGATACTCTTTGCTTCTACAATAGAAGATGCAAGTTATATAATTTTAGTATATGTAAAAAACAGAGGTCCCAATCCCAGTCCCGACAAGATGATTCTTCAACTATTACTAGTTTGCAGGAGTCCTTCTGAGAGCAACTGAAAATCATTTACAGGTGATTCTTGGACCTTAACTTAATAAGTAACAAAATGGAATGTATTTCATTATGTTATATACAAAATAATTTTAATTAATGAAAGGTTTGAAAATTTCACCTTTTCACCTAGTTTTATTTTACCAAAAATTTTTGTTGTTGTTGTTGTTGTTAATTAGAAATACGTTGCTAGGAGGGGAAGATTAAATAAACAAGTACATTTTATCACCTTTTGTCTTTTTTTGCTTGTCAACTTATGTTAGAAGCAACAGTCACTATAAGTATAATGTAGGAGTGAGAGCAAGCTATTAAAAAATTAAAGATATTCTTAAGGAGGAAATTCAGAAACATTTATAGGAAATGAGTGAAATAAACCATCCATATACATCACATTGAGATGTTCCTTTAAATAAAATCTTACTGTAGAAAATTATGTCTTCTAATCACCATCTTCTTCAAAGTCCTGTGGCATCTCTTACTTTTGGAATCTGATAATGAAAAGAGAACAAGGAAGGAATTTAACAGCATCGGATAGTACTCAAGCATCTAATGGAAGTAGATGGCCCGTGGTTAGGAGACATATTAATGAGTCTGAATAGATAAGATCTCTCTGGTTTCAGTATAAAATACAACTATGCATTGTTCTGCATAGTGCCATAAGAGAAATGCGATTAGTTTTAAATTTCAAAGAAGAGACACATGTTATCATAAAACAAGGGAGCCTAATAAAAACTATGGAGATGAGAAAAGAGGAAATGGACAAAAACAGAAGGCAGCACTGGAAGGGAGGAAAATGACAAGGCAAGCTGATAGAGGGGTAGATATTAGCAAAGTACAATTATATGCATGCATTAAAATGTCACAACTGGGTAGGAGAGAGGATGGGGAGTGCAGCTGGGGTAGGAAGAGGAAGAGGAAGGGAGGTAGAATGGAAATCCATGGTGGGAGGGGCATCTCTAGTATGTGCCAGAGATCTGGGACAGGGAGAGGCCACAGGGTTTCTATGGAGGTCACTCTAGCTGAAAACCCTAGCAGTTGGAGATATGCATCCTGTATTGGCTACTTCCTGTAGCCAGGCAGGATTCTCAGTGGTGGCATAATGACAGCAACACCCCCTACACACACACACACACACACACACACACACACACACACACACAAAACCTTTGACCTAAAATATGTCCTGCTTACAAGCTGTGCACAAAAGTGATTAAACAAGCATAATATTTTGCTGACTAGTTTCTGGATCAGTTTTTGATATATGTTTGCATGGGTGCACATACGCACATACACATAAAATTAGTTTATGGAAGTAGTATCACAATATGCATGTTGTTTTGTGGCTATTTCATATAAGTTTATGAATGAAATCATTACTCTTCCTCCACTATCTAATTTTCCTACACTATCTGACCTTAACTTAATTATAAGGGACTAATAATTAATGCTAAAGCATTTTGTATTTTATTCCACAGGAATATGGTTAACTTATCACGGGCTATAGCAGGTGTAACTTCTTAACACCCCTACTTATTCTGAGATTTATTCTGAACTGGATTTGCATAGGTTTTGTATACACTGTCACAATTAAACATCCAGCTGGTAGCCATTCACTGTTTTCTGAGTCTTCTATTCGTTCTGTCTCCATTTTGACAATGATCTAAGCTTTAGAGGAAGAAGTTCATGGATATATGTTCATAATATTTCCCTATTTAGAGGTTTGCATTTTTTGCTTTTGATACTGTTTTTATTTTTTCATGTTTTATACATAGCTTTAATAAACCTATTTATAGTTAAGTTTATGTGCCTTCTCATGGCAGTTTCTTTAGACTAAATATAAAAAGGAAGTTTATGTGTCAGAAGCACTTCAATTTTAAGTTTTTATATATATTTAATTATCTCTAAGAGGAAATACAGATGTATATTACAAGAAGTAATATTGGAAGTACCCATTTTCCCTATAGATCTATATTATTTTTATTTTAAACATTCTGTTAAACTCTTTTAATTTTTTCTTTTTACTAGATATTTTCCTCATTTACATTTCAAATGCTATCTCCAAAGCCCCCTATACACCCCCCTGCCCTGCTCCCCAATCCACCCACACCTGTTTCCCGGCCCTGGCATTCCTCTGTACCCTGGCATACGATCTTCACAAGACCAAGGGCCTCTCCTCCCATTGATGGTTGATTAGGTCATCCTCTGCTACATATACAACTAGATACACAAGCTCTGGGGGTACTGGTTAGTTCACACTGTTGTTCCTCCTATAGGGTTGCAGGCCCCTTTAGCTCCTTGGGTACTTTCTCTATCTCCTTCATTATGAGCCCTGTGTTCCATCCAATAGATGACTGTGAGCATCCACTTCTGTATTTGCCAGGAACTGGCATAGCCTCACAAGAGACAGGTATATCAGGGACCTTTCAGCAAAAACTTGCTGGCATATGCAACAGTGTCTGCGTTTGATTGTGGGATGGATCCCAGGGTGGGGCAGTCTCTGGATGGTCCTTCCTTTAATCTCAGCTCCAAACTTTGTCTCTGTAACTCCTTTCATGGATATTATTTCGCCATTCTAAGAAGGAGTAAGTATCCACACTTTGGTCTTCCTTCTTGAGTTTCATGTGTTTTACAAATTGTATTTTGGTATTCTATATTTCTGGGCTAATATCTGCTTATAAGAGAGTGCATATTATGTGTGTTCTTTTGTGATTGGGTTACCTCACTCAGGATGATATCCTCCAGATCTTTCCATTTGCCTAAGAATTTCATGAATTCATTGTTTTTAATAGCTGAGTAGTACACCATTGTGTAAATATACCACATTTTCTGTATCCATTCCTATGTTTAGGGACATCTGAGTTCTTTCCAGCTTCTGGCTATTATGAATAAGGCTGCTTTAAACATAGTGGAGCATGTGATGTGCCCTTATTACACGTTGGGACAATTTCTGGGTATATGCCCAGGAATGGTATTGCTGGATCTTTGAGTAGTACTATATCCAATTTTCTGAGGAACCGCCAGACTGATTTCCAGAGTGGTTGTACCAGCTTGCAATCACACCAACAATGGGGGAGCCTTCCTCTTTCTCCACATCCTCGTGTTGTTTTGATTTGCATTTTCCTGATGATTAAGGATTTTGAACAAATTTTCAGGAGCTTCTAAGCCATTCAATATTCCTCAGTTGAGAATTCTTTGTTTAGCTCTATATCTCATTTTAATAGGGTTATTTGATTTTCTGGAGTCCATATTCTTTATATATATATATTGGATAGTAGTTCCCCATCTGATTTAGGATTGGTAAAGATCCTTTCCCAATATATTGGTGGCCTTTTTGGTTTTTTTGGACATGTCTTTTGCCTTACAGAAGCTTTGCAATTTTATGAAGTACCATTTGTCAATTCTTGATCTTACAGCACAAGCCATTGCTCTTCTGTTCAGGAATTTTTCCCCTGTCCCCATATCTTTGAAGACTTTCCCACACTTTCTCCTCAATAAGTTTCAGTGTCTCTGGTTTTATGTGGACTTCCTTGATCCATTTAGACTTGAGATTTGTACAAGGAGATAAGAATGGATCAATTCACATTACTCTCTATGTTAGCCTCCAGTTGAGCCAGCACCATTTGTTGAAAATGCTGTCTTTTTTTCTGCTGGATGGCTTTAGCTCCCTTGTCAAATATCAAGTGACCATAGGTGTGTAGGTTCATTTCCGGATCTTCTATTCTAGTCCATTGATCTACCTGTCTCTTGCTGTACCAGTACCATGCACTTTTTATCACAAATTCTCTGTAGTACAGCTTGAGGTCAGGCATAGTGATTCCACCAGAGGTATTTTTATTGTTGAGAATAGTTTTTGATATCCTTGTTTGTTTGTTTTTTATTCCAGATGAATTTGCAAATTGACCTTTCTAACTTTGTGAAGAATTGAGTTGGAATTTTGATGGGGATTGCATTGAATTTGTAGATTGCTTTCAGCAAGAGAGCCATTTTGATTATGTTAATCCTGCCTGATTTTGTTAATTAGAATACTGTCCCTGTGCCCTCT
>NC_034613.1:31202584-31211106 GCF_900095145.1 Mus pahari | reverse complement strand
CAGGACTGACTGAGGTGGGAGTGCTAGGTTCTGATGATGGTGAGTGGTCTTGGTTTCTGTTTGTAAGATTCCTTCATTTGCCTTTTGCCATCTGGTGATCTCTGGAGTTAGTTGTTATAGTTGTCTCTGATTGGAGCTTCTTCCTCCTGTGATTCTGTTAGCCTCTGTTAGCAGTCCTGGGAGTCCAGCTCTCTCCTGAGTCTCAGTGGTCAGATTACTCTCTACAGGCAAGCTCTCCTGTANCAGGGAAGGTGCACAGAGGCCTGGCATTCAGATCTGCCTCCTGGCTGAAGATGTAAGCCCAAAACAGGGCCTCTCCCAGAAGATGTGTAGTTTATTCACTCACCTGCACAGTCTAGTCACTGAGGGACCCAGGACACAATATGACTCTCTCACCTGCTCTGGCAGAGAGAGCCCTCACAGGTGGCCACCTTTCCTCTGGTGAGGTAGGTGTCCAAATTTCTGGAGTCCAAAACAGGGTCTGTCCCAGAAAGCTAGTTTGCTTCTGTCTGTCCCAAAGTTGTGTAGCTTCTGTGGTCCACAGTCTCACCATTGCAGACTGGAGCCTAGGCGGACCAGAGCAAGGATGGCTCCCCAACCAGCTCAGGCAGTGAGAGCCCTCCCGGGCAGACACCTAACCTCTGATGGGGAAGGTGCTTGTATGTCTAGAGACAGAAATGGGTTCTTTCCCGGAAGCTGTGTTGCTTCTGCAGGCTGCCCTCTCCTGGCAACTCAGTGGAGCAAAGATGGCAAAGATGGCTCTCTTACCAAATCAGGCAGTGAGAACCCTCCTGGGCGGACACCTCTCCTCTGGTGGGAAAGGTACTGGATGTCTGGAGCCAGAAATGGAGTCTGTCCTAGCAGCTGTGTTGCTTCTGCAGGCTGCTCTCTCCCCAGCAGTTCACAGGAGCAAAGATTGTACCTTCTGTTTCTATTTTGTGGAATAATTTGAGGAGAATTGGAATTAGGTATTCTTTGAAGATCTGATAGAACTCTGCACTAAACCTATCTGGTCCTGGGCTTTTTTAGTTTATGAGACTATTAATGACTGCTTCTATTTCTTTATGGGATATGGGACTGTTAAGGTCATTAATTTTACTTATTTAACTTTGGTACTTGCTATCTGTCTAGAAACTTGTCCATTTCATCCAGGTTTTCTAGTTTTGTTGATTATACGCCTTGGAGTACGATCTGATGATGTTTTGGATTTCCTCAGGTTCTGTTGTTATGTCTCCCTTTTCATTTCTGATTTTGTTAATTATGATATTTTCCATGTGCCCTCTAGTTAGTCTGGCTAAGGGTTTATCTATCTTGTTGATTTTCACAAAGAGCCAGCTCTTAGTTTCTTTGGTCCTTTGAATAGTTCTTTTTGTTTCTCCTTGCTTGATTTCACCCCTGAGTTTGATTATTTCCTGCCTTCTACGCCTCCTGGATGAATTTGCTTCATTTTGTTCTAGAGCTTTTAGGAATGCTGTCAAGCTGCTAGTGTATTCTCGCTCTAGTTTCTTTTTGGAGGAATTCATAGCTATGAATTTTCCTTTTAGCACTGGTTTCATTGTGTCCCATGAGTTTGTGTATGTTGTGGCTTCATTTTCACTAAACTCTAAAGGAGTCTTTAATTTCTTTCTTTATTTCTTCCTTGACCAAGTTATCTTTGAGCAGAATGTTGTTCAGCATCCATGTGAGTGTTGGCTTTCTATTACTTATGTTGTTATTGAAGATCAGCCTTATTCTATGATCATCTAATAGGATGCAAGGGATAATTTCAATGTTTTTGTATCTGGTGAGGCCTATTTTGTGAACAAGTATATGTTCAATTTTGGAGAAGGTTACATGAGGTGCTGAGAAGAAAGTATATCCTTTTGTTTTAGGATAAAATGTTCTGTAGATATCTGTTAAATCTATTTCTTTTGTAAATTCTGTTATTTTCAATGTGTCTCTGTTTCCAGGTTCTGTCCATTGATACGAGTGGGGTGTTGAAGTCTCCCACCATTATTGTGTGAGGTGCAATGTGTGCTTTGAGCATTACTATAGTTTCTTTAATGAATGTGGATGCCCCTGAATTGATTTTCAGAACTGAGAGTTCATCTTGTAGGATTTTTACCTTTGATGAGTATGAAGTGTCCCTCCTTGTGTTGTTTGATAACGTTGTGTTGGAAGTCAATTTTATTTGATATTAGAATGGCTACTCCAGCTTGTTTCTCTGGACCATTTGCTTAGAAAATTGTTTTCCAGCCTTTTACTCTGTTGTGTTTTCTATAATTCTTAAGTGGATTTTTGTGTTACTTCTTTAAAGACTTCTATCTGTTTACCAGTATTTTCCTGTAATTCTTTAAGTGAATTTTGTGCTTCCTCTTTAAGGTCTTCTACTTGTTTAGCTGTGTTCTCCTGTATTTCTTTAAGTGAGTTATTAATGTCTTTCTTTAAATCCTCTACCAGCATCATGAGATATGATTTTAAATCTGAATCTTGCTTTTTAGGTGAGTTGTGGTATCCAGGACTCGCAGTAATGGGAGTGATGGATCCTGATGATGCTGAGTGGTCTTTATTTTGTTAGTAAGATTGTTACATTTGCCTTTTGTCATCTGGTAATTAGTTGTTCTAGCTGTCTTTGGCTGGAACTTGTTCCTCCTGAGATTCTGTTAGCCTCTGTCAGCAGTCCTGGGAGTCCAACTCTCTCTGAGTCTCAGTGGTCAGAGTACTCTCTACAGGCAAGTGCACAGAGGTCTGGAGCTCAGCTCTGCCTCCTGGCTGAAGATAAAGGCCCGAAAGGGACCCTGTCCCAGAAGCAATGTTGCTTCTGCAGCCCACACACTCTCCTGTGCAGACTGGTCTCTTTGGGACCTGGGATACAAGAATATGGTCAGTTTTGTAGAAGAATCTATGAGGTACTGGAAAGAAGGTGTGTTTTGATGAAATGTTCTATAGATGTCCGTTAGGTCCATTTGATTCATAATGTCTACTAGTTTTCTTATTTTCTGTTAAGTTTTGTCTGGATGTCCTGTTAAATGGTGAGAGTGGGGTGTTGAAGTTTCCCACTGTTAATGTGTAAGATTTGATGTGCTATTTAAACTTGAACAATGTTTCTTTTATAAATGTGGGTACCCTTGTATTTGGGGCATAGATATTCAGAACTCAGAGTTCATCTTGGTGGATTTTTCCTTTAATGAGTATAAAATATCCTTCCCTGTCTCTTTTGATTAATTTTGGTTTAAAATCTATTTTATTAGATATTAGGATGGCTACTCCAGATTGCTTCTTGGTACATTTGCTTGGAAAGTTTTTTCCAGCCCTTTACTCTGAGGTAATATCTATCTTCATGGCTGGGGTGCATTTCTTATATGAAGCAGAATGATGGATCCTGTTTTCATATCCATTCCATTAGCCTGTATCTTTTTAAAAGGGTAATTGAATTCATTGATGTTGAGAGATGTTAGTGATAGATGATTTTTTACTTTCTTTTGTTTTAACTTTGGCGGTGGGTTTGTGTGTTTGTGTGAGTGTGTTCCTATTTCTAGTCTGTTGGTTGTAATGGTGTGAAATTTTTATTTCTTGTGCTTTCTTTAGTATTGTTTGCCTCATTAGGTTGGAGTTTTCCTTCTAGTATCCTCTGTATGCCTGGACTAATAGAAAGGTGGTATTTAAATATTTTTCATGGAATATGTTGGTTTCTCTATCTATGGTGATTGAAAATTTTGCTGAATATAGTAGTCTGGGCTAACATCTGTGGTCTCTTGGGGTATGTAGCACCCCTTCCCAGGCATTTATGTTTTACTTGACCTTTTTTCCTTGCAGCTTTTAAAATCCTTTTTTTCCCCTGTATATTTAGTGTTTTGCCTATTATGTGTTAAGATGATTTTCTTTTCTGGTCCAATCTGTTTTGTGTTTTGTAAGCTTCTTGTACCTTTACAAGTATCTTTTTATTTAGGATAGGGAAATTTTCTATCATGTTGCTGTAAATGATTTCTGGGCCTTTGATCTATCCTTCTATTCCTAGTATTCTTAGCTTTGGTCTTTTCATAGTGTCCCAGATTTCCTGGAAATTTAGTTCATGAAGTTTTTAGATTTTGCATTTTCTTTGGCCAATGTATTGATTTCTTCTGTTGTATCTTCTATACCTGAGGTTCTTTCTTTCATCTCCTATATTCTGTTGGTGATGTGTACATCTATAGCTTCTATTCTCTTTCCTAGGTTTTGTATCTTCAGGATTGCCTCCATTTGTATTTTCTTTATTGCTTCTATTTCTCTTTTCAGATTTTGGACAGTTTTTTTTTCCTATCCTTTACATTTTGATTGTATTTTCCTGTATTTCTTTATATTTATTTGCTTCCTCTTTTAATACTTTTACCTATTTGAATATATTTTTCCTCTATTTCCTTAAGGGATTTGTTCTTGTCCTCTTTAAAGGCATCTATTATCTTTATAAGATTGGATTGAAGAACTTCTTGTGTTTCAGTTTCATTAAGATATCCAGTGTTTGCTTTAGCAGGATAGTTGGCTCTGATGGTGCCATATAGCCCTGGTTCTTGTTGATTGTCTTCTTATGCTGTCCTTTATGCATTTGGTTTATCCTGGTGTTGGCTGGATGATCCTTATTGCAGCAAATCTTCTCAGGAAGTCATGGACCAGACAATGGAAGACAAGTTACCCAACTCTGGTGGCTATACCTCAAGACAACCCCACTGACAAGGGATTGGTGGGGCAATCTTGCAAGCTGTTAGTTCTTGGAGTCTCCATAGGCCTCCATGGGGTAGTAGTAGGGTCTTAGGCTCACTCAAGAGTCCTCAGGACCAAAGAGAAAGCCCAGAGATAGAAAATGGCATTCAGAGGACATTGTGCAATTGATCTCTGTTGGCTTTTTCCCAGGTATACATAGTGGGATGGAGGGGAGATCTGACTGGAATGAGATTGATAGAGGAGGGTTCCAAGCTGTTTTGTTTTGGTGCCCCTGAACTTTTGCACTGGGGAACAGGATGCTCTTGGAGGTCCCATAACACTCCTCTGGACAGAGGAGAGAGCCCAGAGCTAGACAATGGTGTTCCTAGCACTGCACACAATTCACCTCTCGGCTGACTATGTTGCTGGTAGGTCTGGCTGAAGAATTCCATGGTTTTTGATACCTAAATATTTTTAATTGTGTAACAATGACAAATTGAATAGTATTTAATGAAGCAATGTATGTACAGGTATTCAGTCTAGGAAAATCATATACCTAAAGTAATCTATCTACCACCTGGGCTGTTCCATTCATACACTGGCGAATTCTTAACAACAGTTTCCCCAGAATGCATTTTGATCATTAGATGACAGAGGACCATGTAGTTCTTCTCTTACTCTATAGAAACGAGAGCCTAAAGCAATGAGTAAACTTTATGCAATAAGTAAAACTAGCCAAAGGAAAGAACAAGTATGATACAGAGTATCCAGCCACAAGTGAAAAACATACAAAAAAAAAAAAAAACCCCACACCTAAATTCAGGCAATATTACACAAGTTGGAAGAGAAAAATTGTGACAATCAGAAACCAGGACATACACTGTGGGATATTTTCTTCTTCCTATGACAAGAGGACTGCACCCAGGAAATCACAGTGATAGATATGATGCAACAAAAACAAAAACAGTAACCATACCAATTGGCATGGTCTCAAAGGGTAAATTATTCTGCCAAGGCTTCACCCTGCAAAGACAACACACAGATAAGTCTTTGCTGAGAGAGGGAATAACCATCTTCTCCAGGCATGAAAACCTTGGTAGGTTAGCCCTTTCTAGGTTATCCAGTCATAAGGAGTCAGCCCTAAACACATATGAGCAACACTAGATAATCTCAGCAGACCATTAATTTGAGAAGTAGGGAAGAGAAAGGAGGAATTAGAGAGAGGAAATGGAGGACAGTTATAGAAATATCATAATAATGTTGAAAATTCTCAAAAATGAAAAATAAATTGTATAATTTCAATACTTTATTGTGCTCACATATTTAGAATTATGGCATATAGATAGAGAATATAAACAAAATACTGGTATTGTTAAAGATTGTAAAACTTTATGAGGACAGAAAGGAACAGTAATGTATGATTCTCAGTGAACCATTGTAGAGATGATCCTTGAAGTAACCTTCCCATTTCCATTTGCATTTTATAACAGTTGTACACCTGAAGTTGCACACTGGATATTCACAGATTGAGCCCCCAGTCATAACTCCTTTCTGTAACTTTACCAAACAAAAGCATATCTCTTGTTCATCAGCAGTCTTATTATAGTGTCACAGTATGTGAACACATTTGGAGTACCACAAAAAAAGATAATTTAAAATTACATTAATGAAGTAGATAAAAGTGAGTGAGTAAATTGGTAAGTAATATCTTTTTGAAACTTAAGTGGTTTCTAAGTCCTTTCCCTTAACAAAATTTAAGAAGAAACTAACTGAATTGCCAGCCAACAAATCATTCAAAATGGCTTTGGATAATAAATCAGCATGTGATTCTTGGCGTTTAACTCAAAATATATCCAAATAATTAAGAAACGTTGCTAAAGTAAAATTCACTTTATTTCCCCTTAATTTTGCATGGTAACAACATACTCTATGGTGAAATTTTAGAAATGAAAGAATATTAATAAAATTATAAAGCTTATCTCATTCTAAATATAAATTCAACCATAAGCATCAACATCAATTAGATGAAAAATGTGTCATTTTAAGAGAAATACTTCAAATGACATTTTATCTTTTAATTATTTGTCAAAATGGATGTGATTCTGTTGTATGAATTGCCTACTAACTAGTGATGTTTGATTAAAGGAAGAGAATCCAAAATGTAATAAATGATCAGTATATTTTAAGTCTGTTGTCATTATGAATTAAGGTAAGATATTGTAGGAAAATTAGAATTGAAAATCAGCTAGTGAAAGAATAATGATGAATTATGCCAACTGTTAATGCTTTTGTGCTGGTTTATATATTTTTCAAATAGATAGTAGTAGTCATAGTAGAAATCAAAGAACTGTGCTTTTAGATTCTATAGAAAACATTTAAAGAGAAATTATGACAAATTTAATATAATGTTCATAATGATTCAATCACATCTATTGTAAATATTTAAATATTATTCAATATGGACAAATGTTAAATTATTACTTTTGTCATATTCTTCTTTTTTAAAAATGTATTATAAATAAATCTATGGGGCCAGTTGGCACCAGCCCCTCTCCATCTTGGGCACAAACTCAGCAGAGAATCCCAAGGTCCCCAGATGACTCTCCTTGCTTCAGGCACCCTAGCACACCCAGGATATTGAGATCACTGGTGAGTGGAACACAACATCTGTTCCAAAACACCCAGAGGGACTTGTGCCAGCAGGAACAGGGACAAAGGAAAGCCACCCGATCAACAGATGGGGTTCTTTCCAGTCAGCACCAACCCCACATCATCTTGGGTATGAACTCAGCAGGCCCTAGCACATCCAGGATCTTGGGATCACTGAGACCAGTCCATGCAGGAGAGCACATAGGCCACAGAAGCAACAGAGCTTCTTGGACAGGGTCTCTTTGGACCTTCATCCTCAGTGAGGAGGCAGAGCTGAGACCCAGAACCCTGGGCACCTTCCCTGCAAGAGGAGAGCTTGCCTGCAGAGACTGCTCTGACCACTGGCACCCAGGAGAAAGTTGGACTCTCAGGACTGCTGACAGGCTAACAGAATCACAGGAGGATCAAGCTCCAGCCAGAGACAGCTAGAACATATAACACCAGAGATTACCAGATGGCAAACGACAAATGTAATAATTATACTAACAGAAACCAAGACCACTCAGCATCATCAGAACCCAGTACACCCACCACAGAGAGTCTTGGATACCCCAACACACCCAAAAAGCAAGATTTGGATTTAAAATCATATCTCATGACGCTGGTAGAGGATTTTAAGAAGGGCAGTAATAGTTCACTTAAGAAAACACAGGAGAACACTGCTAAATAGGTAGAAGTCCTTAAAGAATTACAGAAAAACACTGCTAAACAAGTAGAATTCCTTAAAGAAGACATACAAAAGTCCTTTAAAGAATTACAGAAAAACACAACCAAACAGGTGATGGAATTGGACAAAACCATTCAAGATCTAAAAATGGAAGTAGAAACAATGAAGAAAGCCCAAAGGGAGACAATTGTGGAGATAGAAATCCTAGGAAAGGAATCAGGAACCACAGATGTGAGCATCAGCAACAGAATACAAGAGATAGAAAAGAAAATATCAGGGGCAGAAGATTCCATAGAGGACATGGACAAAACAATCAAACAAAAAGAAAAATGCAAAAATATCCTAACTCAAACCATCCAGAAAATCCAGGACACAATAAGAAGACCAAACTTAAGGATAATAGGTATAGATAAGAATGAAGAATTTCGAGCAGACTGGTGAGGGGACCCGCAGCAGCTGGACCCGATCGTCCTGCGCCTCTCCTGCCCAGGAGGGGTGTTCGCCTGGCGGCTGTCCGCAGGCTGATCCAGCGCCCAACACCTTGCCCCCC
>NC_034613.1:31174798-31202573 GCF_900095145.1 Mus pahari | reverse complement strand
AAAAAAAAAAAAAAAAAAGAATGAAGAATTTCAACTTAAAGGGCCAGTAAATATTTTCAACAAAATTATAGAAGAAAATTCCCCTAACGAAAAGAAAGAGATCCCAATGATCATACAAGAAGCCTACAGAACTCCAAATAAACTGGACCAGAGAAGAAATTCCACCTGACACATAATAATCAGAACAACAAATGCACTAAATAAAGACAGAATATTAAAAACAGTAAGGGACAAAGGTCAAGTAACATATAAAGGTAGACCTATTAGAATTACACCAGATTTCTGACCAAGACTATGAAAGACAGAAGATCCTGGACAGATATTATACAGACTCTAAGAGAACACAAATGCCAGCCCAGGCTACTATACCCAGCAAAACTCTCAATTACCATAGATGGAGAAACCAAAGTGTTCCATGAAAGCCAAACTCACACACTATCTTTCCATGAATCCAGTCCTTCAAAGGATGATAAAGGGAAAACACCAACACAAGGAGGGAAATTATGCCCTAGAAAAAGCAAGAACATAATCCTTCTACAAACCTAAAAGAAGACAGCTGCAAGAACAGAATCCCAACTAAAACAACAAAAATAACAGGAAGCAACAATTACTTTTCCTTAATATCTCTTAATATCAATGGACTCAATTCCAATAAAAAGATATAGACTAACAGACTGGCTACATAAACAGGACCCAACTTTTTGCTGCATACAGGAAACCCACCTCAGGGAAAAAGACAGACACTACCTCAAAATACCTAAGTGTGAATCTAGCTAAGGAAGTGAAAGATCTGTATGATAAGAACGTCAAGTCTCTGAAGACAGAAATCAAGGAAGACCTCAGAAGATGGAAAGATCTCCCATGCTCATGGATTGGCAGGATTAACATAGTCAAAATGCCTCTCTTGCTAAAAGTAATCTACAGATTCAATGCATTCCCCATCAAAATTCCAACCCAATTCTTCACAAAGTTAGAAAGGGCAGTTTGCAATTTCATCTGGAAAAAAAACTAGGATAGCACAAACTATTCTCAACAATAAAAGAACCTCTAGGAGAATCACCATGTCTGATCACAAGTTGTACTACAGAGCAATTATTATAAAAACTGCATGGTACTGGTACAGCAACAAACAGCTAGATCAATGGAATAGAATTGAATACCCAGAAATGAACCCACATACCTATGGTCACTTGATATTTGACAAGGGAGCTAAAACCAAGATACAATTTTCAAAACACATGAACCTCAAGAAGAATCAAGACCAAAGAGTGGATACTTCATTCCTTCCTTTGAATGGGGAACAAAATACCCATGGAAGGATTTACAAAGACCTACCCAGAAACTGTCCCACTCAGGGATCCATCCCATATACAACCACCAAACCAGACACTATTGCATATTCCAGCAAGATTTTGCTAACAGGACCCTGATATAGCTATGTCTTTTGAGGCTATGCCAGTGCCTGGTAAATACAGAAGTGGATGCTCACAGTCATCTATTGGATGGAACACAGGACCCCGAAAGAAGGAGCTAGAGAAACTACCCAAGGACCTAAAGGTGTCGGCAATCCTATAGGAAGATCAACAATATGAACTAACCAGTACCCCCCAGAACTGTGTCTCTAGTTGTATATGTAGCAGTGATTGGCCTAGTAGGCCATCAATGTAAGGATAGGCCCTTGGTCTTGAGAAGATCATATGCCCCAGTACAGGGGAATGCCAGGAACAGGAAACGGAAGGGGGTCGGTTGAGGAGCAGGGTGGGTAAAGTGTATAGGGGACTTTTGTGATAACATTTGAAATGTAAATGAAGAAAATATCTAATAAAAAACCTGACCATATATTCTGTCACAAAGCAAGCCTCAGCAGATATAAGATGATTGAAATAACCCCATGCATCCTATCAGATCATGGATTAAAACCTGGAACTCAACAACAACAGAAGCAAGAGAAAGCCTACATATTTATGGAAACTAAACAACTCTCTACTCAATGATCACTGAGTCCATGAAGAAATAAAGAAATTAAAAACATTCTATAATTCAATGAAAATTAGAGTACAACATATAGAAACATGTGGGATACAATGAAAGCAGTACTAGAGTTCCTAGCACAAAGTGTTCAGAGTTCATAACATAAAGTACCTTCATAAGTAACTTGGAGAATTCTCATACTAACAATTTCAAATTACACCTGAAAACTCTAGAACAAAAAATAAACACACCCAATAGGAGTAAATGGTAGAAAATAATCAATTCAGAGCTGAAATCAATCAATTCGGAAAAAGATAACAATACAAAGAATCAGAGAAACCAAGAGATGATTATTTGAGAAAATAAAAAAAGATAAATACTTAGCAGAAGTAACTAAAAGGCAGAAAGACAGCACATAAATTACTAAAATCAGAAATGAAAAGGAAGACATAACAACAGACATTGAAGAAATTGAAAGAATCATTAGGTCTTATTTCTAAAGTCTGTACTCCACAAATTTGGACAACCTCAATGAAGGAAGTGATTTTTCTAGACAGATTCTAGTTACCAAACCTAAATCAAGACCACATAAACTATCTGAAAAATCCTGTAACACCTAAGGGATTAGAAGCAGTCATTAAAAATGTCCCAACCAAAAAAGGCCCTAGGCAACATGGTTTTAGTGCAGAATTCTACTAGAATTTCAAAGACGAGCTAAAACCTCAAACTATTTCACAAAATAGAAACAGAAATAAAATAACCAAAATCATTCTATAAGGCCACAGTTACCCTGATACCTAAACCATACAAATACTCAACAAAGGAAGAGATTTTCAGAACAATTTTATTTATGAACATTGATACAAAAATATTAATAAAATACTTGTAAGCTGAATCCATGAACACATCAAAGACTTCATCCACAATGATCACGTAGATTCCATCCCAGAGATGCAGGGATAGTTCAATATATGAAACCCCATCAGTGTAATCCACTATATAAATAAACTAAAAGAAAAATAACATGATCATCTCATTAGATGCCAAAAATGCATTGAACAAAATCCAACACCCCGATATGTTAAATTGTTGGAGAGCTCAGGGATACAAGGTGCATAGCTAAATACAATAAAGGCCATATACAGCAAGCGAATGACCAACATCAAATTAAATGGAGAGAAACTTACAGCAATTCCACCAAAATCAGTACCAAAGCACGGATGCCCTCTCTCTCACTATCTCTTCAATATACTAACTGAAGCTCTAGCTAGAGCAATAAGACAACTAAAGGAGATCAAGGTGATAAAAATTGGAAAGATGTCAAGGTATGCCTATTCACAGTTGATATGATAGTATATGTAACTGACACCCAAAATTCTACCAGAGAACTCCTATAGCTGAAAAATACCTTCACTAATGTAGCTGGATACAACATTAACTTAAAGAAATCAGTAGCCCTCTGAATACAAGCACAAATAGGATGAGAGAAAATTTATGGAAACACTACCCTTTATAAGAGTCAAAAATACTATAAAAGATCTTGGTGAAACTCTAACCATGCAAGTGAATTATCTATATGACAAGAACTTCGAGTTGCTGAAGAAATAAATTGAGAAGACTTCAAAAGATGGAAAGATCTCCATGTTCATAGTGAAAATGGCCATTTGACCAAAAGCAATTTACGGATTCAGTGCAATCTCCATCAAAATTCTAACACAATTCTTTGCAGATCATGGAAGGACAATTCTCAATTTTGTATGGATAAACAAACAAACAGACAAACAAACAAACAAAAAACAGGGTAACTACTTTGATCCTGAACATTAAAAGAAATTCTGGAGGTACCACCATTCCTTATCTCAAGCTGTACTTCAGAGAAAGTAATAAAAATTGCATTGTATTGGTACAGAGACAGAGAGGTAGATCAATGGAATCAAATCAAAGACCCACAAATCAACCCACACATCTAAGAACAGTTGATTTTGGACAAAGAAGCCAAAACCTTAAGATGGAAAACGGAGAGCATCTTAACAAATGATGCTGGAAAAACTGATGTCTGCATGTAGAAGGATATAAACATCCATATTTATCACCACATACAAAATTCAAAGCACTTTGAGGATCAAAGACCTCAACATAAAACCAGATACACTAAATCTAATAGAACAGAAAGTGGGGAATAGCCTTGATCTCATCCATAAAGGAGACAACTT
The DNA here is from genome assembly GCF_900095145.1 of Mus pahari. Taxonomy (NCBI): domain Eukaryota; kingdom Metazoa; phylum Chordata; class Mammalia; order Rodentia; family Muridae; genus Mus; species Mus pahari. The sequence goes on along the minus strand of NC_034613.1, from coordinate 31,198,389 downwards.
CCTGAACAAAATATCAATGGCTCAGGCACTGAGGTCAAGAATCAATTAGTGGGATTAATTAATAAAGGAAACCTTCATTAGAATAAAACAACAGCCTCAGAAGGAGAGGATGCCCCTAGTCCTTAAAGGACTTGATGTGCGGGAGGGGGAGGGTGATACCCAGAGTGGAGCTTCCCTTTCTCTTAAATAGGGGAAAGTAGATTGCAGGGAGGACTTGTGTGAGGAGTACTGGGAGGAGAGGAGGGCTGATATTGGGAAATAAAGTGAATACATAAATAAATTTTTAAAATACAAAAACAGGCAGTTACAACCAAAAATTATATGAGTTTTCAGCTCCATTATAAGATTACGAGACCAATGTTGTCTCTATATTATGTTACTGACTAAAATATTACCATAGAATAAAACAAAAATGATGAATCTTCCCATTTGTTCCAAGAAAGAAAGGAGATATCTGTGAATTCAAAATGAGCCTTGTCTACAATGTGAGTTTTAGGCCAGCCATGGTACTTTAGTGAAATCATACCTCTATTGTTTGAAATATAGACCATGGCCTTGGATATTTGAACAATTGGTCACCAGTTAGTGACAATAACTGGATATGTTATAAAGCCTTTAGTAGTTGTAGCTTTTGGAAGGAAATATGACACTGGTAGCTAGTTTTAGACTTTATAGACTAGGTCCTCTTCTTTTTAATCTGTTTTCTGATTTTTGGTGCCAGCCTCAAACTCTTATCACTGTGTCTTCCCCAACATGGTGGTCTGTTTCCCCTCTAAAACTGTAAATTCAAGATAAATCCCATCTCCTTAAGTTGCTTTTCTCACGATTTTTTTTTATCAGAAAGAGAACTAATACACAAAAAGAGATGCATATGCTATAATCAGCCAATTATATTTTCTGTATCCAAATCATAATGAAACTTTCATTTGGGATCCTGGGATTAGAGCCCACACTCTTTTGCTTGCTAGACTTGTACCCTAATAGTGTGATGTAGAAATATGTTAATCATTGACCTGATTCCTAGCATGCTTCAAGATGGAGGTATATGTAACCTTAGAAGGACAGAAACAGACAAATCCCTAGTTCTCCCTAGCCAGCTATGTGCCTGGAGTTTACATTGCCTCAAAGTGTAGGTGGAGAACAACATAAAATTAATATTGGCCTCTGCCATCTATATACAAATGTACATGCAAGCAGGCACATCTGCACACACTGTCTCTAAACCACACACACACACACACACATACACACGAGTTACATATTCATTTCTCATTCTTTTCAGCAGTAAAATGAGTTTTATTTTATTTTATTTTTACAGTTTTAGAGGTTTATTGTAGAAAGGTAGGGAGAAAGGAGAGAAAGTAGAAAGAGAAAAGCTGGCCATGGCCACATGGAGAGAGGGGGGAAAGGGAGAGAGAGGAGGGCTAGAGAGTAAAGGTGAGGGCTTAAAGAGCTTACTTTTATTTTTTGAATTTCAGCGGACTTGATTCTTAAATCAACATCTTTCTGTCACTTCAGACTTCAGGCTTTTTTTCCTTAAAGCTTTCCCGTGTACATCCAACTTCATTTTTTTTTTGTTTTTCAATTTTTATTAGATATTTTCTTCATTTAAATTTCAAATGCTACCCTGAAAGTCCCCTATACCCCCCTGCCCTGCTCCCCTCCCCACCCACTCCCACTTCTTGGCCCTGGCATTCCCCTGTACTAAGGGCATATGATCTTCGCAAGACCAAGCTGCCTCTCTTCCCAATGATGGCCGACTAGGCCATCTTCTGCTACATATTCATCTAGAGACACAAGCTCTGGAAGTACTGGTTAGTTCATATTGTTGTTCTACCTATAGTGTTGCAGACCCCTTCAGCTCCTTGGGTAGTTTCGCTAGCTCCTCCATTGGGGGCCCTGTGTTCCATCCAATAGATGACTGACATCCAACTTCTTAGATCTCTCCTTTTGAAACAGTATATTCATAACCTACCTTATATAATATAGTACTTACATGATATTCTATATTATTTTTGTGCTTATTTATTATTTGAACTATATTATTTTTTTAGATTCTTGATTCAAATTGATGGCAAGTATTAGGATTTATTGAAAATAATTTCTGTGTTAATTTTCTTCATTTAATTTGAAGTTCATCTAATGTTAACTGTAACTTCGAAGGTCAGAAAAATAAAGTGCTTAGATATGTTAACTCCTAAACTACAAATAACAATTGAAAATCTAGTTGATTATTGCCTCCTCCCACTTTCTGTTTTAGATTGACTTTAATCTTCTGTAAAGATTGTCCACTTTATTACCCATTAGAAGAGAACATTCTATTGTTTACAAAAAAGAAGGATCAACAATGGCCTTGATTGCATAGTCATTTAACAACTATAAAATTACCAAATACAGACTTGGGTCTGCCTCAGATTTTGGTCATTGTAACTAAAGCTCCATTAGGTTGCAGCTACTATTAAATTTTTCAGCACTATAAAGACTTCTATCCTAATGTAAAAGCTAATAACATTGAGACAATTTCCCTTCTATTATTTCCACTAAATATAATTTGTGTTTATTGGTTGGAAACATTTCCCATATTATATCTTCTTCCTAGAGACGTGGTATGCTTTTGAACTGAAAGTCAGAAAAATGATCCAACTTTTAGGGGATTTAAGATTTTCTACATTTATGCTTTTGTTATACTTCATTTTATCTCTTTATTGGATAAACATTATCAAGAAACTACTGTGTTTGAATGTTTTAAGTTGCCTTATTTTTAAGCTGATTTGATAGTAAATTTGTATGTTTTTGAGACTAATTAAATGTAAAATGCATACAACATTATAATGGTGTGCTTAAAATGAATAAGAGGGACAATTGTTTTGCTTCTGAACCCACACTTAAAAATCTTTCCTTGAATTTAGAAACCTCTTAAGGTAATTTGTGTCTAGGAAAATGATGACATATAACAAATGGTTGTTTAATGGTTAGATTAAAAGTACAATGATTTTGTATTATTAGAGCTCTTCATAGGTTAACTATACATATTCTCAAAATTGTTGGTGACAGTTATCTTTGAAATGATAAAATTGTAATGGTATAATATTTTACATACCAGATTAAAACACATGGTACTATTAGTGAAATTCTATATGTATATTTATATAGGTATATATTTATGTATTTTTGGTATTTATATGGTTCAGAATATTAATACTATAGTTTTAGATATGTTCAATTAGTTATTTTCTTTATGACTAAATCCAAGGTAGATATTATAAATGAATTTGGACATTCTTTAGATGCTTTTAGAAGTCATGGTGTAAGTAGTACTTACAGAAAATTTGTACTTTGATAGGCTGATGCAATTCCATCTTATGCAAAGAAAAATATACTATTCAAAATTTCTATTAATTTCAAGGTTGTATGCTCTAACTAGGACATTTTTGTCTTTAGTTTCCTGTCTCCACTGAACTTCCCATCTTGCTCAAATTTTACCTTTTAAGTATGGCCTCAGTCAACAATGCTGGGCTAAACAAGATGTTAATTCAAGTCTTTATTTGATGTTTTCATAACTTGTTACCTCTTCCTATCTCAGCTCTTTCCACCCTTTCTCCCTTCTCTCTTCCCCTCTTTCCACCTCCCTGTCTCTCCACTCCCCTCTCCTCCCCTCTCTCATGTCTCCTTCCTTTTTTACTCTGCATTCCTCTTTATTCCCCACCTTATCTTCCCTCTCTGTAGTTATAAGCATAGGAGTGAGTGAGCATACTCAGAAAATGGGCATGCCCCCAACCCCTGCCTAAGTAAACTACAGGAAGTCAGATGGAGGGAAACAATCTTGGATTGCTCTTGGTGAAACTTGTGGTGTCCTTAGAGCATTGTTCATCTACATATGTTTACATAGCTGTTTGTATGTGTCATAGAGACTAAACTATACTTCTTCTGGTGAGTAAAACATTCACATTATGCTTATCCTAATACCTAAATTTGTATATTCTTTCCAAGACTCTGTGATATCTGCCAATGGTGCTATTTCATCTCATGTACTTTTTTCTTTCCCCCCTTTTAACTTAATTTTGTACACATACAAGATAATTGGTTTATGACATTTTTAAATTTATTTATTTATTTATTTATTTATTCACTTTATATCCCAATATCAACATCTTTCCTCCCAGTTCCCCCTCTCTCAGCTTGTCCCCCATATCTCCACCCCCTTCTCCACTCCTGGATATCATCCCCATCCTCTTCCTACACTCTCAGCTTGTCAATCACTATTGAACAAAGCTCATCCTCTCTCACTGACGTCAAACAAGTTAAAGAAACAAGATCCATAGGCAGACAACAAATTCAGAGAAAGCCCCCACTCCAGTAGTTAGGAAATTTGTATGACAACCAAGCTGCACATCTGCTAAATATGTGTGTGTGTGTATGTGTGTGTGTGTGTGTGTGTGTGTGTGTGTGTGTGTGTGTGTGTGTGTAGGAGGTAACCTAGTCCCAATCCATGCTTGCTTGGTGGTTAGTGGTTCAGTCTATGGAAGACCCCAAGGATCCACCTTAGTTGACCCTTTCAGCTAGAGTGACCCCATAGCCACATTGGGGTCTCCCAATGTCATGAGTCTCTGGCGCATCCTAGAGATGCCCTCTATTGCCAGTTTCTTTTCTATCTCCTCTCCTTTCCCTACAACTGATACCCCTCACCCAGCTTTTCTCCCCATCCCCTCCTCCATCCAGTTGTGACATTTTAATGCATACTTATGGTTGTACTTTGCAAAAAATGCCTCTCTTTTAGTTTGGGGGCTTTTTGTTGTTGCTGTTGTCATTGTTGTTGTTTTAAAATTCATCTAAATAAGTTAGCATATATGATAATATGCCAGAAAATGATAAATGAAAAGCAAGTAGTGTTTATCTCTAGATTGTAATATTATGGCTTATTTTGTGATTTTATTGCTATTAACCTGTGACAATTTGGCATAATCAAAATATAACTTTTAAATTATATTTCTAATATTTTAAAATATGAAGTCACCCTGAGACTTGTGTAATTATGTGAAACCAAATTTGAAGCATACATGCCAATATTTTGGTATGATAATTTGAGGTTTATTTTTGAAAGAATGATTTAAGTTTAATATTTCTTTTCAACAATATATATATATACATATATATATGAATCATACATATGAATCATATATATATATATATATATATATATATATATATATATATATATATATGAATCATACAAAGAACAGAACCGACTGTTAGTGGCATTCTCTTTGATGTATGGTTTATAAGAAAGAAATATATTTTAAAACATATATATATATATATATATATATATATATATATATATATAGTCACCTAAGCCATAGATATTCCAAGCTCAATAATACATTCTGAAAGTCAAAAAAATTCTGGTTGACACAAGAACTGAAGGCTCTAATCACAAACATGAACCAAAGAACTTCTTTTTCTTTGAAAATTCCTTTTTCATTGAAAATTCCTTTTTTCTTTGAAAATTCCTTTTTTTTCTTTGAGAATAGTTTGAAGAGTGACAGCAATATTTTAACTTTTATTTAAAGCATACAAAAAAAAGACAGCTAAATAGTCTATATGCTATGCTGACTAAATCTTTGTACTGGAAAACAAAAAACAAACAACAAAAGTCTAATTAAGTAATTTAGCAAACAATGTTAGGTCAGAAATCATGAGCTCTATAAGCATATTTCTGTTCAAATATTACTTCTGTACGTTAATTCCACCATTTCAGACTTTGAAACTCTATAATTACAGATTTTACTTCACTGTCAGTTTCTGAACTTGTCTAGAGAGAATAATAATAACTACCTCTTAGGATAGGATTAAACTCAATAATCCTTCAAAATACTAGCTAATCATAATATTTAGTGGAGAGATATACAGTCATATTTAGAGGGCTAGTATGAATTGTTTATTTGTGTACCTCTGTTCAAATTAAATACATTATATACATTTAACTTTTCATTAATATAATGTGACAAATAAAATATTCTGCTGTGTCATATAGGAATTAATAATATAATGTATGAAACAAGGTTGTAACAACCTATATATTAAAGAAGTGTGACTGGAAGATGCAGTATTACACTGGATTGACTCCATCCTCCATTACATTTGACTCTCTTCCATAGCAAACTGGCCTGCATAGGCTCCATCCCTGTACTTTTATGGGATATAACTCTTAGTTGGGTTCAGCCAATGGAAGGCATCAGCATATTATGAAAATGAAAAATGCTTTACTCCTCTCTCTTACCCTCAAGAGAAAGGGACTTTTCTAATAGCAGTTGGATTTTCTTAAGCATTTATTTTTCTTGGGTTCCATGAGTTCATTCTCTCTTTTGATCTCCCTAATAATAAAGGAAATAATATATTGGATATTAGTCCTCTATCAGATTTAGGATTGGTAAATATCCTTTTCCAATCTGTCGGTGGCTCTTTTGTTTTGTTGACAGTGTCTTTTGCCTTACAGAAGCTTTGTAATTTCATGAGGTCCCATTTGTCAATTCTTGATTTTACAGCACAAGCCATTGTTGTTCTGTTTAGAAATTTTTTCCCTGTGCCCATATCTTCGAGGCTTTTCCCCTCTTTCTCCTCTATCAATTTCAGTGTCTCTGGTTTTACCTAGAGGTCTGGCAAACACAGAAGTGAATGCTCACAGTGATCTATTGGATGGAACACAGAGACCCCAATGGAGGAGCTAGAGAAAGTACCCAAAGAGCTGAAGGGGGCTGCAACCCTATAGGTGGAACAACAATATGAACTAACCAGTACCCCCTGAGCTTGTGTCTCTAGCTGCATATGTAGCAGAAGATGGCCTAGTCGGCCATCATTGGGAAGAGAGGCCCCTTGGTTTTGTAAACTTTATATGACCCAGCACAGGGGAATGCCAGGGCCAAGAAGTGGGAGTGGGTGGATAGGGGAGCAGGGGTGGTGGAGGGTATAGGGAACTTTTGGGATAGCATTTGAAATGTAAATAAAAAAATATCTAATAAAAATGGGAAAAAATAAAGGAAATAATGTCAACATCTGATAGAGCATATGCTAATTCTATTGGTTCCCATGAACACAATTTAAATCTTTATGAATAATTATTTTATGAATAACCCCACTCAAATTACTGTATTATGAATGTTGTATTTGTTTCCTTTAGGCCTTGACTAACTCATAGAACATACTATAGTTCATAATAAAGCTTTAGTGTTTTATAAGACAATGAGTTTAAAGATACAGCTTCCAATGAATTTAAACATTTGGGCCAAAAATGGAAAGACATAGGTGCCAAACTTGATCCAATTTACAGTGGGGAGGTGATAGAGCTTAAAAAATAACTATTTTCTATAGTTCAGCAGTCCAACAAGCTACCAGAATGAGTGGTTCTCCTGCTTAGATTTTCCCATACAAAATTATCTCCATTACAGAGGAAATAATTACTAATATATAGATTAGATTCCATCAGTGACATATGAAAATCCTCTCATTAGGAAAAAGGAGACATTGTAATGAGTTGCTTAATTATAAAAGACCAGGTGGAAAAGCTTATATCTACATATTCTGGTCATCTTGAAATTTTACTACTATTCTGTGGAAATGCTTTTGTTATTTTAATCCTGACTCAAGTTACAGAAGAATACACAGATAGAGTGACTTCCATAATAACACTCCCAGATATTCTGAGATGCTCACTGATATTTTCAAAGTAAGATAAACCTCTCAAACTTTGTTTTTGATATAGTACCAACATAAGATAATCTATCAAAAGTATATTTTTCTTATGTTACTAAGCTAGTCAATATTTTAAGTATACTAATAATTTATAAACTCAAATAAGACAAACTATTTTATTTATAAAAATATTGTGGATGGATTAAACTTGCCAAAAGCCATCCTATGAAGTTGGAAAACATGCATCCCAAAGAATATACACATTTTCCTCGTATGCAATGTGACAAATGGTAGGTTTTAATAATTACAATAGTGCATTTGGCCAAGCAGATTTAATGCTTCATATAAAGTCTCAAATCTTAAGGCTCCTAACTGAGGTAAATGCAATCAGCACCTGGCTTTTGTGGATAGAGAACAATTTGGTGACTTTGCACTGATTGCTGCATTTCTGGCCTATACTAAGAGCCAGGAACTGGTGTAAGTAGATGTCTGAATAGGAAAAAAATGACAGAAAAGCATGCATGCCAGGAAAAATGAATTAGCACAAAGTATTCATGGGGAGCATCTGAAAGGCAACGTTAAAGGGAAGTAGAGAGTTGAAGTCCTTTGACATTTGTGCACATTAAATGAATATTAATTAGGCACACTTTTGGCAAATTACCTTTTTAACCACTGCCATCTGGAATCATAAATGCAACCCTAAGCCTAAACAAAGTCTAATACACTGTATGATTCAAAGCACAGAACCCACTGTTAGTGGCATTCTCTTTAATATATGGTTTATAAGAAAGAAATATATTTTAAAACATTCTTATAGTATAGATAAGAATGTTATTACAGAAAATTAAACTTCTGGGCAACTTTTCCTGCTAAGATAACAAGGGGGCTCCAAAGTCAATAAGCCAACAAGAAAGTATACATCAATTCAACTTAGAATATAGAGTGTAGAAATATTGAAATATCATATTGACTTTCTTGTTACTAAATATGCTTTTAATGTATTCTTTACTAGGAGAACTCTACATGTTTTTATTTCTTGAATTTTGATACCCATGGCTTCATTTATTTGATGACACTACTTAACTGTAATTAAACTATATCCCAAATAATACCCTACCTGAAAATTGAACTGTTCATGTTGTAAATTGAATTTCTCAAAGTGAATCTTTTATAAATAATGCACATTAACATAAAAACTATCTAAATGAAATGAGGTCATTTCTATTTCTCAAAGGAAGCTTGATTTTTCAACTCCATAGACTCCCATAAGACATTTCAAGTAAGTTGAAGGGACATGAACTCAAGTCCAATGAAAACCAAAATTCATCTTTTTATTAAAGGGAATTTATATTACCTGTGTGAAGTTTACTGAATTTTAGAGATATAAAAATATTTTATAAGAATGCATATATATATATATATTTTTCTCCTTCATAAATGAAAGAACCAAGGACAAGATAAATCAAATACAATGGGTATATGAAACATTATTAAACTCATTTAAACATGAGAAATGTGCATTAACATTAGTATACCCTGTACTGATGATGTAGAGCACATTAATAAAAGAACCTAGCTCAAATTAGAAATGGGAATACAAATGAGTTAAAAATTTAGTAGAGAAAGTAAATTAGGAGCAGACCCACAAATTTCATATGCATGGATCACTCTCATACGTATGCAACAAAACTGGTATCTAAATGGTTGTAGTTGACCCGTGAAGTATTAATTGAAAAAATAAATAAGCAAATGAATGAACAAATTTGTGTGAATAAGAAGAAAATGTAATACTGGGGTTAAAGCAACATGGCATGGGGAAGAAAGGAGATAACATAGGAATTAAACTCCAAATAAATATCTACAGAACTGACAGTGAAGTAAAATTTGAACTTTCTTATTAATAAAGGAAAAAAAAAACATTTCAATTGTACTCTATTAAAAGCATAGCAGGTATACATTTACCAAAAATCGCAAAATAACTCATAATGAAAGGTTTGGCAATCCATGGAACTATCTGATGTTTATAGTTCTTATTAAGAAAGTAGGAATTTGGATGGAACAAAGGGCCCCCAGTGGAGGATCTAGAGAAAGTACCCAAGGAGCTGAAGGGGGCTGCAACCTTGTAGGTGGAACAACAATATGAACTAATCAGTACCCTCAGAACTCGTGTCTCTAGCTGCATATGTAGCAGAAGATGGACTAATCGGCCATCATTGGGAAGAGAGGCCCCTTGGTCTTGCAAACTTTATATGCCCTAGTACAGGTGAATGCCAGGGCCAAGAAGTGGGAGTGGGTGGGTAGGGGAGCAGAGGTGAGGGGAGGGTATAGGGAACTTTGGGGATAGCATTTGAAACATAAATAAATAAAATATCTAATAGAAAAAAAGAATAGTAAAGATTCCATCTGCTTGAGAAAGAAAGAAAGAAAGAATGAAAGAAAGAAAGAAAGAAAGAAAGAAAGAAAGAAAGAAAGAAAGAAAGAAAGAAGGAAGGAAAGAAAGAAAGAAAGAGAGTGGGGTGATCTAGAAGAGAACCTGGCAGTACTACTCCTTTAACCCTAACTCCCCCAATTATCTATGGGGAAAATACTTGAAATGTTGATCACTTGGGTCTTGGGATAGGATTCTCATAAGAACCAACATCTCCATATATGTGCCACAGAGCTTGGAATCGCAACTTAAACTACACTTATAACTGATAGACCACTATAGACTGGAATCAACATGGATTACATTTTAAATTATAATAATTTGTGTAACAGATGGAATAACAAGTCTTACAGTTCTCTGAGGTTTAGTTCACTTCGCTGTACATGAAATGGTTTTCTCTACATGTTTTTTAATGTTAATTTGTCTCCTGCTTTTCTGCCTCCTCATTGTGAAACAATCGGATACATGAAGACCCAGAATTACTTTCTTTTTTATGTATCTAAAACAATATTACTTTACTCCCCCTCTTACCCAGAGTAATTTCTCCATTTCTATTTTGTCTATAGTGAGTAATTAAAATATTGTTAGTTATCCTAATATCTAATGAAAGGTAGCAAGCATTTAAACCATCCATATTATTAAAATATCAAAAATAAACCAAGCATCTGACCCCACCTACCCCATGCTTAATGTTGTATTGGGCCATGTTCATGTTGACTTTGCTGTATGTGGCTTACAGAAGCATGGGTTGGAGGTAGAGGGTATGCCTACTAGAGTCCACTGGCCTAAATTCACCAGGCTTTATTTCAGGAGGGGGCATTCTGAGCTGGCCACACGTAGAGATTTCCTCAAGGGAGTCTTAAACAGTTCAGTTTTCACCTAAATGGGTTCTTGGAAAACTAACACTGATAGATTCTGGTCTTCCCTAGTTTTCAATTTCCCCATGGTATCTCTGGCCTTTTTGTGTACTCTTGCCATGGTCTCACTTGCTCCATTGCAGTATAACTAGAAAACCTGTGAAGCATGTGCTAATGTGATAGAATAGAAATTACAGAGCTCTACAAAATAACCTTATTTTTATAAGGAAAATAACCAGCCCTACATAGTCATATAAGATCACCAATGAACTAAAGCAAAGGTGACACATCATGAATAAAATGAGATAACAAATTTATATTTCAAAGATATAAAACTTAGATTTCATGGGCCAGTGCCTTTATTTTCCAAGGCACAGATAAGAATTACAGTTAACTATTTTGCAGTTTTGCCAGCAATTGATAAATGTTCCTCTATCTCTACATTCTTGCCAGCATCTGCTGTCACCTGAATTTTTGATCTGAGTCATTCTAACTGGTGTGAGGTGGAATCTCAGGGTTGTTTTGATTTGCATTTCCCTGATGACTAAGGATGTTGAACATTTCTTTGTTTCTCAGCCATTAGAGATTCCTTGGTTGAGGACTCTATTTAGCTCTGTACTCTACTTTTTAATAGGGTTATTTGGTTCTCTGGAGTCTACCTTCTTGAGTTCTTTGTATATTTTGGATACTGGCCTTCTAAAACCACTTCGGAAATCAGTCTGGCAATTCCTGAGAAAATTGAAAATAGTTCTACCTGAGGACCCAGTAATACTACTACTGGGCATACACAGAAGACACACTGACATGTAATAAGGATACATGCACCACTATGTTCATAGAAGCATTATTTATAATAGCCAGAAGCTAGAAACAACCCAGACGTCCCTCAACAGAAGAACGGATATAGACAATTTGGCATATATACACACTGGAGTACTACACAGTGATTTAAAAACAATGACTTCATGAAATTTGCAGGCAAATGGATGGAGCTAGAAAATATCATCCTGAGTGAGGTAACCCAGACACAAAAGAACACACATGGTATGTACTCACTAATAAGTGGATACTAGTCCAAAGGTGCACAATGTCTATGATACACCTACAGACCATATGGAGTGTAGAAGGAAGGAAGACCAGTGGGTGGACGCTTCAGTCCTGCACTGAGGGGAGGAAGGGATGATGGTGGGAGGTGGAAGGAGAGGGGGACAAGGAAGGGAGAAAGGAGGAGGAGAAAATGAGGTTGACAGTATCAGAAACTGTAGGAAGTGTGAAAGGAGTACAGAGGGTAAGGAAATCGAACAAAAATAGGTACCAGGGAGGATGAAGAACTGGGGACAGCCACTGGAGAGTCCCAGACACCAGAGAAACATGAGGCTCCCAGGACCCAACAGGACTGACTTTAGCTATAATGCTCACAGAAGGAAGAGAGAAACTGTGGAGACCACCTCCACCCTGGTTGAGGGATGGGGCTACCCACCCATCACAAATTTTTTTAACCCAGAAATGTTCCTAACTAATATAAGAACAGGGACGAAATTGGAATGGAGAATGAAGGAAGGGCCAACTGGGAACAGCCCCACCTGAGGATGCATCATGTCTGCAGACACTAAACCCAACACTGTTGCCATGTTAAGAGGCACTTGCAGATGGGAACCTAATGTGACAGTTCCTGTGGACGTCCAGCCAGCAACTGACCAATGCACATGTGGATGCATGGAGCCAATCATCAGACTGAACTCAGAGAACCTGGTGGTGGTGCTGGCAGAAGGACTGAAGGAGCTGAGGAGGATTGCAACCTCCTTTGAAGAACAACATAGGCTGACCTGACTACCCAGGTCTCCCAAAGTCTAGACCATCAACCAATGAGTGCACCTGGAGGGATTCATGGCTCCAGATACATACTAAGCAGAGGATAGACTTGTCCAACAGCAACAGGAGGGGAGCTTTGGACCCAGGGAGGTTAGATGCCCCAGAGTAAGGGAATGCTGGACTGGTGGGGCAGGAGAGTGTGGGTGGTTGAGGGAACATTTTCATATAGGCAAAAGGGAGAGGAAAGGGCAGATGTTGCTGGAGGAGTTGATGGAGGGGTAACTGCAAAGTGGGATATTATTTGAGATGTAAATGAATGGAATGATTATTTAAAAAAAAACTAAAAAGAAAAGAATTCCAGTTATGACAAAGTGGACAAACCTGAGGCTTATCTGGATCCCTGTCTTCTCCTCTTTCCCTTTTAAAAGAATTCATATTGATTTTCCTGTATAGAGGAAAATTTCTTATCATAGAGTTTCAAAAACCAGCTAAGTGTTATAAAGCTTTACTTTATAGACAAATTATGTTTGCTATGTAGTCTTAATTTATTTAATTTTAAATATATTCTAGTTTCTTATAAATAAACTCTACTCACATAATTTCCAACTCTCTAATTCTTCATGTGACCCCAATTTCCTACCAAATTCATGACTTCTTTACTTATATATAATCATTCATATATATACATAATATTTATATTAATAATAAATAATATATATTAATAAACATATAAATCATACATATATATAGTACAATAATTATGTGTGTGTGCATCTTTTTAAGTCCATATTGTATTGCTTATATGTGTATTCATTTAGTGCTGAACACTTTGGTTTAGATAATTTACTAAGGGGTATATTATTGGAATTCACTGAGTCTTCTTCTTTCCGCAGCCATTAATTCCTTTCATCTAGGTGAAGTCTCATGAGATTTTCTCCCAAGTTTACTGGAATGTCAACTGGTTATTTTCATTGTCCAGATCTTGTTCAAGAAAGACATATTTTTGAGATTTCCTGAGTAAAACTTTCCTATCATATCTAGAAAACACTATCTTGAAATAGACAGCATAGCCTTGTTTTAGGAATATTCTAGGGCTCCAGACATCCAGGCACCTTCCCTGCTAGAGGAGAGGTATATGTCTGGGAGGGCTCTGACTGCCGGAGCAGGTAAGGGAGCCATCTTGTGTCCCAGGACCATTGGAGACCAGTCTGCACAGGTCAGCTCACAGACTGCTGAGGGTGAGCAAGCAGACTGCAGAAGCAACACAGCTTCTGGGACAGACCCCATTTCGGGCTCCAGGCATTTGGGCACCTTCCCCACCAGAGGAGAGGTGTCTAATCAGGAGGGCTCTGACTGCCTGAGCAGGTGAGGGAGCTATCTTGTGCCCGGGGTCCCTCAGAGACCAGTCTCCATAGGTGAGATTACAGACAACAGAAGCTAAACAGCTTCTGGGACAGGCCCTGTTTCAGGCCTTCATCTTCAGCCAGGAGGCAGGTCTGAATGCCAGGCCTCTGAGCACCTTCCCTGCTAGAGGAAAGTTTGCCTGCAGAGAGCACTCTGACCACTGAGACTCAGGAGAGAGCTGGACTCCCAAAACTGCTGACAGAGGCTAATAGAAATAAGGAGGAACAATATCCAAACAGAGTCAACTATAACAACTAATTCCAGAGATCACCAGATGGCGAAAGGCGTCTTACTAACAGAAACCAAGACCACTCACCATCATCAGAACCTAGAACGCCCACTTCAGCCAGTCCTGGATTCCACAACACACCCGAAAAGCAAGACTATAAATAAAAATCATATCTCATGATGCTGGTAGAGGACTTTAAGAAGGGCATTAATAACTCATGTAAAAAAATACAGGAGAACACTACTGAATAAGTATAAGTCCTTAAAGAATTAAAGGAAAACATAACAAAATAGGTGATGGAATTGGACAAAACCATTCAACACCTAAAAAGGGAAGTAGAAACAATAAAGAAAGCCCAAAGTGAGAAAACTCTGGAGATAGAAATCCTAGGAAAGAAAACAGGAACCAAAGATGTAAGCATCAGCAACAAAATACAAGAGATACAAGAGAAAATCTCAGGTGCAGAATATTCCATAGAGAACATGGGCACAACAATCAAAGAAAATGCAAAGTGCAAAAAGATTCTAACCCAAAAATTTCAGGAAATCCAGGACACAATGAGAAAACCAAACCTACGGATAATAGGAGTAGATAAGAATGAAGATTTTCAACTTAAAGGGCCAGCAAATATCTTCAACAACATTATAGAAGAAAACTTCCCAAACCTAAAGAAAGAGATGCCCATGAACATACAAGAAGCCTACAGAACTCCAAATAGACTGGACCAGAAAAGAAATTCCTCCCAACACATAATAATCAGGACAACAAATGCACTAAATAAAGATAGAATATTAAAAGCAGTAAGAGAAAAAGTTCAAGAAACATATAAAGGCAGGCCTATTAGAATTACTCCAGACTTCTCACCAGAGACTATGAAANCCAGAAGATCCTGGACAGATGTTATGCAAACCATAAGAAAACACAAATGCCAGTCCAGGCTACCATACCCAGCAAAATTCTCAATTACCACAGATGGAGAAACCAAAGTATTCCATAATAAAACCATTCACACAATATCTATCCACGAATCCAGCCCTTCAAAGGATAATAAAGGGAAAATACCAACACAAGGATGGTAACTACACACTAGAAAAAGCAAGAAAGTAATCATTCAACAAATATAAACGAGACAGCTACAAGAACAAAATCCCAACTTCAACAACAAAAATGAGAGGAAGCAACAATTGCTTTTCCTTAATATCTCTCAATATCAATGGACTCAATTCTTCAATAAAAAGACAGAGACTTATATACTGGCTACACAAAGAGGACCCAACATTTTGCTGCTTACAGGAAACCCACCTCAGGGAAAAAGATAGATACTACCTCAGAGTAAAAGGTTGGAAAACAATTTTCCAAGCAAATGGCCCAAAGAAACAAGCTGGAGTAGCCATTCCAATATCTAATAAAATTCACTTCCAAACCAAAGTTTTCAAAAAAGGCAAGAAGGTGCACTTCATACTCCTCAAGATAAAATCTACCAAGATGAACTCTCAGTTCTGAATATATATGATCCAAATACAAGGGCAGCCACATTCATTAAAGAAACTTTAGTAAAGATCAAAGCACATATTGCACCTCACACAATAATAGTGGGAGACTTCAACACCCCACTCTTACCAATGGACAGAGCCTGGAAAAAGAAACTAAAGAGAGACACATAGACACTAACAGAAGTTATGAAACAAATGAATTTAATAGATATCTACAGAAATTTTATCCTAAAACAAAAGGATATACCTTCTTCTCAGCACCTCATGACACCTTCTACAAAATTGAAAATACCCTTGTTCACAAAATAGGTTTTAACAGATACAAAAATATTGAATTGTACCATTCATCCTACCAGATCACCATGGACTAAGGCTGATCTTCAATAACAACATAAATAATACAAACCCAACCTTCATGTGGAAACTGAACAAAACTCTCCTCCATGATACCTTGGTCAAGGATGAAATAAAGGAAGAAATTAAAGACTTTTTAGAGTTTAATGAAAATGAAGCCACAACATATTCAAACTTATGAGACACAATGAAAGCATTCCTAAGAGGAAAACTCATAACAATGAGGGCTTCCAAAAAGAAGCGAGAGAGAGCATACACTAGCAGTCTGATTCACCCAAGAGTAGAGGGCAGGAAATAATCAAACTCAGGGCTGAAATTAAGCAAGTGGAAACAAAAAGAACTATTCAAAAAATCAACCAAATCAGGATCTGGTTCTTTGAGAAAAATCAACAAGATAGATAAACCCTTAGCCAGAAAAACTAGAGGGCACCAGGACAGTATCTTAATTAACAAAATCAGAAATGAAAAAGGAGACATAACAGCAGAACCTGAGGAAAACAAAACATCATCAGATCCTACTACAAAAGCTATACTCAACAAAACTGGAAAACCTGGATGAAATGGACAACTTCATAGACAGATACCAGGTACCAAAGTTAAATAAGGATTAGCTTAACGATCTAAAGAGTCTCATTTCCTCTAAAGAAATAGAAGCAGTCATCAATATTCTCCCAACCAAAAAAAGCCCAGGACCAGATGGGTTTGGGGGAGAGTTCTATTAGACTTTCAAAGAAGACCTAATACCAACTCTCCTCAAATTATTTCACAAAATAGAAACAGAAGGTACTCTACCCAATTCATTCTATGAAGCCACAATTACTCTGATACCTAAACCACACAAAGATCCAACAAAGAAAGAGTACTCCAGACCAATTTCCCTTATGAATATCGATGGAAAAATACTCAATAAAATCCTCAAACCGAATCCAAGAACACATCAAAATGATCATCCATCATGGCCAAGTAGGCTTCATCCCAGGGATGCAGGGATGGTTTAATAGACGGAAATCCATCAACATAATTCAATATATGAACAAACTCAAAGACAAAANCCACATGATCATCTCNTTAGATGCTNANAAANCATTTGACAAAATCCAACACCCCTTCATGANAAAAGTCATGGAAAAATCAGGAATTCAAGGCCCATCCCTAACCATAATAAAAGCAATCTACAGGAAACCAGTAGCCAACATCAAAGTAAATGGAGAGAAGCTGGAAGCAATCCCACTAAAATCAGGGACTAGACAAGGATGCACACTTTCTCCCTACCTATTCAATATAGTACTTGAAGTCCTAGCCAGAGCAATTCCACAACAAAAGACGGTCAAGGGGATTCAAACTGGAAAGGAAGAATTCAAAATGTCACTATTTGCAGATGATATGATAGTATATATAAATGACCCTAAAAATTCCACCAGAGAACTCCTAAACCTGATAAACAGCTTTAGTGCAATAGCTGGATATAAAATTAATTCAAACAAATCATTGTGCTTTCTCTACTCAGAGGATAAACGGGATGAGAAAGAATTTAGGGAAACAATACCCTTCATAATAGTCACAAATAAAATAAAATACCTTAGTGTGACTCTAATTAAGGAAGTGAAAAATCTGTATGATGAGTTTCAAGTCTCTTAAGAAAGAAATTGAAGAAGATCTCAGAAGATGGAAAGATCTCCCATGCTCTTGGATTGGCAGGATTAACGTAGTCAAAATGGCCATCCTGTCAAAAACTATAAACTGTCAAATTTCTCAAAAGTTTGATGTTCTAATTAGCTTTTCATTTGTGATTTTAGAATTAGGCAGCATCTTGTCCTATAGAATAAAAAGTTTCCACAGACAGAAAACAAAATAAAGCATAGAGGAAAGAACAAAAACATTGTTGATGATTTTTAGTTTGTTTATAAAAACTGGCCAGTTTCAGAAATCACTCATATTATCTGGCATGTAGCACAGGTAGTCTTTTGAGGCCTATTTCAAGATGCTAACCAAAAGAATGACTTTCCATAAATTTTATATAGCATACTACAAAAATTGTCACATTTGTACTTGTGTATATAAATGTTCACTATAGCATTATTTTGAAAGAAAATTTGTGAAAACAACAGAAATATTAATCAATACAATTTGACATGTATCACTATTTTCTATGTCCCTGGAAGCATCAATAAGCAAAATTTAAAATGTTTAAATTGAAATTTAAATGCCACACAACATTATCAGTTATTGTTACTCTATAGTCACTTGGTCAGAACATACTTTAAAAATTATATTAGTTGTACTGGCAAGATGGTTTAATGGGTAAAGCTGCCTGTTACTGAAAAGACCACAGCTGTCATCTTAAAGGAATAAGGGACAGTTTATTCTGGAGCCATTTAGAGTAGCCATGGCCAGGAATCCTTAATTTAGTATATTCCATGCCCCAATGTAGGAGTTTCAAGAGGTTTTTACAGTTTTTCAGAACAGAGAAAGTCATAAATCAAGATATTTTTAAAATGCATTGGAAGGTACATCAGAACCGCAGGTACATCAAGATGTGGGGAGATTTTCTATATATTCCAGATGCTATCTGATGCCATTCATAGCTTTTAGATAGAACTAGTTGACTGTTAATTGCAAAGATTCTGAAAGATATTTATCTATTATCAGAAGATGGTAGTTCCAACATGGGGGATGAGGGTGGGGAGGAACAGCTATTCTGAAGAACTAGAATAAAACTCAAGATAAGGTAATTGGCCTCTGGACCTGTGACAATACAGCCATTCCAAAGCACTGAGAATCTTATCAGTCAATCAATCTCTTCAGACACTAATTCCTTTCCGGGGTTCCCTTTCACAGGCAGATGCAGCTTTTTTGCAGTAGTTTTCCTTCATGTCACACAACTCTAAAAAACATGATATAATTTCTGGGACTCACATAAATGTGGAGTGAAATAACAGGTTTACAAAACAGGCCTCTAAACCCAACAGGTTTGCCATACAACTATTCCTTCATATACTTTAAACACATAGACACAAACAATAATAAATATTTTAAATATAAATAATAAAATATTGTTAATAGAATAAAATTTTAATAGTGTGTTCTGTTGTATAAATGTTTAGTAAATACATAAAGTATATACTTAACCAATGTATAGATATTAAGCACAGTATTTAGAAAAAATATTATTAGGAATAAGGATTAACATTTTTTTCTATTTCCTATGTCATACCAAAGAGAATACTTTAATGAAATAGTGACATTATATTAACCTTAACCCACAACAACCAGCTAATAGAGTTCCAAATCTTACAGACATGGATACATTCAACGCAAGATCTCAAACATGCAGACTGACTTACAGAGAGCCTCATGCAGACTGGCTAAATGGTTCTACTTGTATCTTGCAAGTCAACTATTTGTTTTAAAGTCTTGTAATTAACTTGTTTATTCAATCCTACAAAATGAGAAGGAGTAATGTTGGGAGATGGTAAAGAATATGATAAAATATACTACATGAAATGCTCAAAGAATAGATAAATTTTCCGGGCAGTGGTGGTGCACGCCTTTAATCCCAGCACTTGGGAGGCAG
The DNA here is from genome assembly GCF_900095145.1 of Mus pahari. NCBI lineage: Eukaryota > Metazoa > Chordata > Mammalia > Rodentia > Muridae > Mus > Mus pahari. The sequence continues at coordinate 31,178,549 of NC_034613.1, read as the reverse complement.
AGACAGGCAGATTTCTGAGTTTGAGGCCAGCCTGGTCTACGGAGTGAGTTCCAGGACAGCCATGGCTATACAGAGAAACCCTGTCTTGAAAAAACAAAACAGAAAAAAAAGAATAGATAAATTTTAAAAAGCTTTAACTCATAGCTATAGTTGTATTTTGATAAAGGAAGGACTGCATAATGAAAATCACTTGTCAGATTTCAGTAAGTATTTGTTAAACCTATTATTGTAATAAACTTACTAAATACTTCTACCAAATACATTATGAAGTATTATTTTATTGCTATAACATTTTAATGATCTTATTGATTATGTCATAATACTAGCATAAATCTATTACTATGAATGGTACATACAAAATAAATAGCTCCATAATGAAAAGTATTATTATATATTTCATTACTCCATTCCCAAACTCTCTAAATGATAGTAATATCTAAAACTTCTCTTGCATTTAACAACTTCCTAAGTGGTATTAGAAAAGTTTAATTTGTGAAGAAACTATGTATAGTCGAAAGCATGAACAAAATTGGCAACCAATTAGTGTTACTTGGTAAAATAAGGGCTCAAGTTCTTAGATTTTTGAAATTAAAAATTATATTACATTAAAGCAGAGGCTTTAGAACAAACAGTTCTAGATTTTGTAGACTGCTTTCCTCATAGCATATAGTTCTGTCTCACTGAAAATTCCATTCTAAAGGAACGCTCATTTAAACTCAGTAATAAAGAGGACTCGTTAAGACTGGAAAAGTAAATAACTCATAATTCTTAAGAAGTCTCTGAAGCTTAATAGATTCACAATGCCCCCCAACTCCTAAAGGGTTTATTAATAGTAAGGACCTTTGAGAGTGATATAAAGATTTTAACTTTCGGGATAGCATTTGAAATGTAAATAAAGAAAATATCTAATAAAAAGATTTTGTGATATAATGAGTTGTAAGCAAGGCTTGCAGAGATCCTTGGGTTCAAGCTTTCATTAGTTGTCACTCACACTGGAATGCAATTTCAATGATTCCACTAACTTCAAGTCCTCTGAAACTCTGTAAGTATGCTTGTCCTTTAGTAAGTAACCACAATACACTCATAAGTTCACAAATATGAACTCTGATGACAAAATTACTTTGATTGTCTCTCTATCTGGGGTGAATAGAAGTTTGTTCATTTCTTCCCAAGATTAATGTCACATCACAGAAAAACATAGCTAGTACCATCTAAGTCAAAGTGCTTGTGATTACCCACAGGAGACTCCCAACAAGATCAGATTGTTAGCATTCTATCATAAGACAGAGTAGGTAAGATCATTGAAACATCACCTGATACTTCAGCTACTCCCTCCCCTTTGCATGTCCCCTCCTACATGTAGATAATTTTGTTCCTTCAGTAAGTTGTCTTAGGAGGTAAAAGCATGTATATAGGTGGGGGAAACAGCTATGGAAAAGTCATCATCATTTATGGTGATGTCACCTTGATGCATCTGCGTGTGAACTATTGTTACTATAGGAGACCCTTTATTCATCTATGTAAAAAAAAAATCCAGGAAAGTCACCTGTTCACCAAGCTACATTAGGACAAAATTGTTTCTTTGGTCCATTGTTTATATACTACCTGAGATGAATACATAATTGTTCATGATTCCTAAGGCAAAATTTATTCACCATTAGAGGAGTTAAATCATCTGAATCAAGTAAAATGACAAGATATTCTTGAAGCTATTATTTAGTCTGATGAGGAATATAAGCTATGATAATTTCAAACCAAACATTTCTTTCCTCTATAGAGCACAATAAGCAGGAAATCAAGAAAGTGGCAGGTTTCAAAGGTCCCAGCAATAACGGTTGTTTTTCATTAAACAAGCACAACAGCACCATTTTCTGATATAAGAGGATATTGTTGCACAAGGTCTACCTCAAAGTCTTCAAGGTGATAGTCAAGGTTCACTGCTTTAGAACAGAATGAACTTTCACTATAATGCACTTAGTATCACTATCCTGTGAAAGACAATTGTTATTTCTGACCCAGCTTGTCATCAGATTGGATACTAGTCAATGAAGAGTATCTAATATGACACTTAACATGATGTTGTTATTACCTTGTACAAGGGATCCCCATACATAAGTTGCTATGCAATCCACTGGGCCTTCCTTTATTTTCATTCCCATAACATTTAAGGGTTTTACAACTAAAACATTGTTGTAGTAAATATTTAATCTCAATCAGGGGTTTCTATACTATCTTTGATTATTCAGTTTACAAATAAAAGACATACAATTGTTACATTTATAATATCCTTTTAATCATTTCTAAATCTAGGCAGACATCTACCATCTATGTTATTAGAATATACTTTCCCATTGATAACCCTGAGTTATAACTTGCTATATTCTACCTTGGTAGTTCTTAAACATAGCCAGTCCTCATTGCCATGTTTTCATGATTCACCTACCCCATGGTGTATTCTTTCTCTACCCTCTTTTTCTTCCTCATGGTCTCCTGATTCAGACCCTAAGACTGGGAACTAAAACTTCACCTATATTTCCTCTCTTCAGCTATAGGCACTTCACCTATATTTCTTCTGTTCAGCTATAGGCTATAGGCATCATTATTCAACCAAGTTTTAAACTAAGGATCAAGGTTTCATAAAATCACTTGGTGTATGTGAGGATTTTATCATCCTTGGGGCCAACCAGACCTTGAGGTCCAGTATTAATCATTACAATACATAGCAAAAGACCTAATTTCAACAAAACATAAACTTTCTTATAGAGGAAATCAATATTCTTTGCTATTCTTTCCATTCAAAAGACTGAGCATTGAAAGATAGACCATAATAATAAATTGTTCATTTTAAATGTTTTAAACTAAGAGAGCTCACATTTAATATTCTTACCTCAATAAAATATAGTTTTAAAATTAAGAATATTCTACTAAGGTAACATACTGTTATTTGTTTGCCTATCTATATAAGATCCTCTTAAATTCTTTGCCTTATTATGACTTTCCTTTCCAATTTTATTTACTCATTTAATTATTTTGAATGTCTAGCATGTTCCAGCCATGGAAACATGTATGATAATATATAATCATGATATAGCTTATATATATATAGTTATTTAAAATCACTGCCATTAATATCTTATTTTCAAGTACAGAAAGAAATCAATCAACAAATGTAATGCATATTTATTCTATAATAAAAGTGACAAAGAAATTATGGAAAAATAAAATGTAGATAAAATGAATTAGCATGGAGAATAGATAGATATAGAGAAGAGATACTGAGATTCAGTCCTAGTATATTGCTACATTGTGAGATCATGATGAAAAGAGCAAAATCACAAAGTAAAACAGAGATGAACGACAAATGTGCTATTAGAAGAGACAAAGAGATTTGCAAAAAGTCAAATATTCAATGTATATCAAGAAATAAATTTCTGTTACTAAGTTAAATAAAATGATGGCTTAGAAATGATTTATATGTTTCTGAAGATGAAGGTCATCAATAACTAGCAAAGTCATAGAGAGTAAACAATTAGTAGGGATGGATTTTAAAACCACAGGGGAGAGGATTTGAAGAAAAACTGCAAATTCATTTAAGGAGTTTATAGTTGAGAAAAACAGGGAAATAAGATGTATGCTGAAAAAAAAGACCAGTGGATGTATGTGTGTGTGTGTGTGTGTGTGTGTGTGTGTGTGTGTGTGTGTGTGTGTATGGTGATTTTTAGTGGGGAATGTTACAGAAAAGTGGTTTCAG
>NC_034613.1:31166833-31174702 GCF_900095145.1 Mus pahari | reverse complement strand
AAACAGGGAAATAAGATGTATGCTGAAAAAAAAGTGTGTGTGTGTGTGTGTGGTGTGAGTGTGTGTGTATGTGTGTGTGTATGTGTGTGTATGTGTGTGTGTGTGTGTATACACATGCACACATTGAGATGAATGTTTAACCAACATTAAAAACTGATGAGAATAACAGAATGTTGAAATGATTTTTTTGAGGAAGTTTGCTGTGTAATTCAATCTGATACTGTTCCCCTCCATCGGCCTCCTAAATAAGAGCATGTACACTAGGCTCTAGTGACGTTCTTAAATACATAGAAAGCATTGATATATATAATCCCAAATTGAAAAGTGCTTTCATTAGAAGCACAGAATATCTGTGACCCTATATTTATTCTAATAAATGAAAATGTAAGGGTTTGAGTACAGGTTCTAATAGGTAGACATGTACAGTGATGGAATTCAGTACAACCTTTGGAGTCATGATCATGTTTCATGTTTTTGCACTTAGCGCTTATATCCATGACCCTCACAATGTGCAATGTAAGAGTCCACACATAGGCATCACTGTATGGTATAATAGGAAAATAACTGAATTTTGAGTTCAAAGCATTGGGTTTGAGGTACAGCTATAAATAATGTATTCTACGATACTTTATAGATAAAAGAATTACTAGGAATTTTATCAAAGTACTTACAGGCTTAAACAAAATAATTGTGTGTAAATGTATCTTATATTAATCTGATGTAATTGTCATTTCAGAGGCTTATTGCTGAAAAAGCTCATGCTTTCTAGTTCTTTTCTACCTCTTGCTGGCTAGTCCAGCTCATCTGTTCTGGCTCAAACTCATCTCCAATTGATTGAGTCAATCTGGCTTCTCTCTGTGCCTCTGACTGGGTTGTTCTGCTTGGCCTGAAACTAACTATGGAAATGTTTTCAAATCTTATGTCTGGCTTCAGCTGTCTCTGCTGACCTGCACTGAACTCAACTCCACTGCACTACACTCACTGCACTGACTCCCAACTGACTGAACTGCCTAAACTAACTCCCAACAGAACTTCATTAACTGAAGAACGCCAACTGCACTGACAGAACTCAACTGACTCTCTTCCTGAACTGCTCTTAAAGAGCCTCTCTTTCCTGTCTGTTCTAGTGAGAGTTGGACATGTCCTATCTTTGAATCATTTTGTCAAATCTTTCTCTGATTCACACTTTGACTATCCCTCATAGAGACCTAGAAGGTCTTCATATGTGACCATGTTTCCTCTAAAGTAGCTTCATCTGGAAACCATGATTGCGTCCAACTTAAGTGCTATGAAGTCACTATGAAGACTTAGATATCATACTTATAGCATATATCTACCATATATATCACATTTGTTATATATATATATATATATATATATATATATATATATATATATATATATATATATATAACAAATACACACACACACATATAGCAGAATCTTCCTCTAATGAATAAGGATTTCAAGGAACCAATCACTGGGCCACTAGGCAGGAGAAAGATACTTCCTTTCTGACAGGAAAGAGCATGGAGAAACAATGTAGGTAGTGAGAGGACCCCAGTTTAGGTGGCAGATCCACTGGGATATGCCTCCAGAGAATTTATAATTTAAATAGCTTACAAAGTTAGGGGGGCTGGAGAGATAGTTCAGTGGTTAAGAGCAGTGACTGCTCTTCCAGAATTCCCGAGTTCAATTCCCAGCAACCATATGTTGGCTCACAACTACCTGTAATGGGATCTGATGTCTTCTTCTGGTATGTGAAGACAGCTACAGTATATATACTAAATAAATAATGATAATTCTTTAAAAAAATTAGGATGCTAGTTTCTGTGCCCAGCAATTGTGTTTTACCTGTAGATTCTAAACTAAGTTTGCATGCATGGCAAGAGGCTGCCTTGGGAACTTAGTGAGCCAAGTAGAGAGATTTCAGAGCTCAGAGTCAGAGAGTTTGCTTGGCTGAGAACAGGCTGGCCTGTCCAACTGTGCCTTGTCTGTGGTAGCATTGATTGCTTTTTAAAATAGTCCATGCTATGTATTTTGAAATTCATGTAGAAATGGATAATAAGGTGTATATTCCACAGAGTACTTCCATATTCTGGTAGCTCTTTGAAGGGGTTATAGAGCCTCAGATAGAAGAGCTAAGTTTGAAAATCATGATAACATAAAAGTTCAAAATATTGTTATTGTTATATTTCGGTTTATATGTTATACTTATATGACCATATTAGTGAATATGACTTACTTCTCTAATTTATAAAGACACCTATGAGGGCCATTTATGAATGCAAATACCATCAATATTTATATAATAGTACTTAATCCAAACCTCATATCTCCCACTCTGACACTAAGCCTGCAACAATATAAAACCCATCTACTCTCTCCATGCTCATGAGAGACAAAGTGGGAAAATTCTCCAAATTGTCCAAAGATATAATTATATAATATATACTTTCCTCCAAATCCAAGAACTGCTTCTCTGTTTCCAAATAAACCTATTGTGTGATTCATGAAGAATTGTTGTAGACAGAAATATACTTCTACAGAAACTGCTGCCTTCTGCCACAATTTTTTCTCATTTACCTTACCAAATCTTTATGATCATTTTAATCATTAACTAGGTAAGAGATAATTGTTGCCAATTGCGTATAGGGAAGTAGTATTAGTGCTATCATCACACTTAGATGTTCCAAACATTGATACTCCCACATAATATCCAGGTATATTTACAAAAGTTAATTAGACCTTTTCTGCTTTATTTTTTTCAGCTTGGGGAAAGTCATCCTAAAATTTATAGTAGTAATAGTTATTATATGACCCAGCGCAGGGGAAGGCCAGGGCCAAGTAGTGGGAGTGGGTGGGTAGGGGAGCAGGGGCGGGGGGTATAGGGAACTTTTGGGATAGCATTTTAAATGTAAATAAAGAAAATAATAATAAATAAATTAAAAAAAATATTTATGCTTTATTGAGCCTTGACACATGTCAGGTTCTATGTTAATCTTTTAGCATTAATACCATATTCATGCAATGAGGGTATCATGAGAAGTATACTATAATATTACTAAAGTATAGGAAATGATAGTTGAAGATAAATTATACAAAATAAAGGATAAATGCTGAATACATATTAAATTACAAATTAAGTGATAATTTAAAATTTAAATTAAAATTACTAGTTCAATAAATGCTTATTATGTATTAGCTATATGGCAAGTAATATGCTGCTTTTTGAGAAGAATGCAATCTAAAATACAGCTCAAAGCTCAAAAGAATTATTTTGGGAATTAACATACACACAGAAACAGTCATTTTTCTCTTGGGCACTTTTCCTTCTGTTGGTTTGTATCTTAGGTTTCCATTGCTGTAAAGAGACAACATGACCAAGGCAATTCTTTAAAAGTACAACATTTACTATCAGCTGGTTTACAGTTTCAGAGGTTTAGTCCATTATCTTCATGGTGGAAAGCATGGCAGCATACAGACACACAAGGTGTTGGAGGAGGCAAATCTTGATCTGAAAGCAGCCAAGAGGGGACTGAATTTTACGCTGGGTCGAGCTTGAGCTTAAGAGACCTCAAAGCACACTGCTACAGTGGCACACTTCCTCCCGCAATGGACATCTACACAAACAAGGCCATACCTCCTAATATGGCCTTTCTCTATGAACCAAGCAAACACATGAATCTATGGAGGCCATACCTATTCAAGTCACTTCAGTTCATCTTATACAATTCAGAAGTGACAGTTTTTATTTTACCTTGATATATTTTATTTTCTTATCATTGTAAAACATGAATGAATGGATGAATAAACGAATGAATGAATGAAAACCTAGCCATTTTAACGACTAAACATCATACCTAACGGGAGAGGGGAAAAAAAAATCAGTTTTCTCCACTAGAGTGGTTAATATCTTCTACTCTAGGACAGGCCTCATGCTCTGGAATAGATGACCAACATATAAGGGACTCCAGACTCTACAGTGTTTTGTTTGTTCGTTTGTTTGTTTGTTTGTTTTTCGGGTTTTTTTTGGGGGGTGTGTTCGTTTGTTTTTGTTTTTCATTTGCAGAGTGTTTTGGGGGGCTGTGTGTGTATGCTTTTAGTTGATTATAGTTTGGTGGTTTTTTTTTTTAATTTTGTCTTTAGAGTCATAGTTTTACTTTGTTTTCTTTTGTTCTTTGTGGGGGTGATGTTGTATGGGATTTTTGCTTATTTTTTTAGAAAAATCTTAAAGGTGGGTGAGTAGAGAGAATGAGATGATCTGGAAATACTTGTGAGAGGGGAAGAATATGATCAAAATTTATTCAAATTTAAGAATTTTCAAATAATAATTCAGATTACTAAAAATAGAAGGGAATATAAAGGGTAGCAATATAAAGAGGAGCAGATAAATAAAAATATGACTGACTATGGCAATAATTCTCAGACTTTCTGGTACCTAGAGCTTCCTAGGGATCACTTACATTTCTAAAAAATATTGTTGAGGGCACAGAATATATTTTGGCTATATCAATATCTATATTATGTAATTGAAATTATAACTATAATGTCTTTTTTCCTCAAAATTTTCAAAAAATGCTAGAACGTATAAATACATGTTTATATCTTTTAGAAAACATAATTTTGTATTTCTAATAAAAAATGCAAATAGAAAACTATTTTGTATATTAGAGAAAAGGTTTTCTAAAAAAAGTACTGAACTTAACATTATATGCTGTATACACTTATCACTAAGGTTGGGTTATTTCAGTAAGTTTGAATGACGGAGTAAAACATTTTTGAATTATGTAAGCTTTATATGTGACTTTACAGTAAAAAAAATTAATTAGCTTTCTGGGCTTGAAAGTTTAATTGAGGTGATTCTAAACCCAACTGTTTAAAAACTACTTAAGAAAAATAATATATCTCGAAATGGGATTAGCATTATAGGACTTATTCTATATAATCCCCATGTTTCATATTAGGCATGATTGATAGCATAGTACTATAATGTATTATAAACCTAGAAAAGAAACAAAGTGTTTCAAAGTTTTATGTATTTTAAGACGTTGAAAATGTGCTTTTCATATAGTATAAAATAATGAATATTTATCTCTATTCTCTCCTGTTTGTCACAGACTTATATGGTTCAATATGTAGCTATTACTACATTTTGTAAGGTACAATTTGGGTGTACTATCATCACTTGACTTCAGCCCCGGACATGTGACAGAAGATTGGCTAAGGCTAATCAGCATCTTTCAGGTACTGGCCTCTGAAATTGGTTCAGACATTTATGATTGGTCCAGGTACAGCAATGAAACTTATCATAAGACACTTCACAGAATTTCTGGCAATGGAACTCAACTAGGACTGTAATCTCTGAAGTCATAAATCTAGCATGCTTGTCACATAACCATCAGGCTACATGCAACCAAGAACCAAGAATAACTATGAATGCAGCCTAAGAGAAAGTTATTAATTTGTATAAAGAGATACTTTGTATATTCTAGTAGTAACTTGATTACATAAACCTTGAGTGTGAACTTTGAAGAGGACAGCATAGTACCACAGTGTCAGAGGGTTATAGACAACCTTGGTGGACTATTTGAATAAGCAATCTCATAGAAAATGTCAGCTCTGATCACTGCTTTCTTCACTTTGATAATTTTTGATATAATTTGTTCTTTCTGTATTTCTTTAAATAATAAAGTTAGGATATCTGGAACTTTCAACTATAATTTGGGAATTATTTGCAATAAACTTATACCCTTGACCACTTTATGGAAATCCATACTTTTGATATAGTATGCTTTTATATTGAAATATATTTTAACTATAATATTTTATTAATTCTTTTAGAACTTCATACAATAAATGTATATCATATTTACTCTCTAAGGCCTCTCTCTAATTCTGCTCAGATGCACAATTACCACCCTTCCAAGCCCTTCTCAACTTTATGCCTTGTTGATTTTTTTTGAGGAATCCATGAACCAAATTTCTGCTGTCCAGATACTCATGGGTGTGGGGCCCCTTAATAACTGGTATTTGGTTAGCCAACCATTGACCATGCCCATAAAGAAAACTGCCTGCACCCAAATATAACTGCACATAGTTTCTCAATTAGGAATGTACCCCTTCTTCATCCATGCTGGAAGGTTGACTGGATCTACCTTGTGCAAGCAACCACAGGCGAGGTGGGTTCCTAAATGTAGCAATTGTGTCATGTCCAGAAAATTTCTTCCACTTTTAATCAAGTCCTGCCTTGCCTCTTTCTCTTAGAGATTTCTGCCCCCTACTTCTATGGTGGTCACTGAGTCTGGAGATGGAGGCTTGGGATATAGACTTCCTTTTGTGGCTGAACTGATATTTACTTTAAGTGCTCTTTTCCCATGAAATTTTATTTTTTATATTAATCCTAGTTTTGAGAATTTTACACTTGAATACTCTATTTACATCACTTTCACTGCACTCTTTACCCCCTAACTCTTCTATATTCTCTAACAGTCTTTAAATTTTATAACTGATTATATTATTATTGTTATATATGGATTACTTTTTGGCATAATTATTGTCACTGATATGTAAGAATTTACCTTTTTATTGTCATTGATTTCTTGTTTTACTCCATTGTAATCAGAATAGATATGTCTTAAGTTTTCAAACCTCTTGAACTTGTTTATGAATTATTTGTGTTACTATATTTCTATTTGAGAATGCATATTTGCTGAACTTTTTGTGGATGTTAGGTCCATTTAGTCTATAGTATTGTTTAATCACATTTTTTATTTATTAAGCTTCTATTCTTAAAATTCAGGTAGTTTTTGGTAGAAGCAATGCTGAAGGGACCTGTCAGTGGTTGCAAGTAGGGCAGGTCTGGGCAGAAGTCTTGAGGCTGAGGTTATATGGGTGAGGTGGTCAAACAAGACTATGGCAGTATATGCAGTGCCTTGTAGAAGACATGACTTCCTAAATATGAGCTGAACAAACACAACAACAATACACCTAACAATAACAAAATTAGATTAGAGAAAGCCCATGAGGCCTCAACCTTAGACAAAGAACTATAGTCAAGTAAGGAATGTTGAAAGTGGGGTAGTCTTGCCCAGAGAAGAGCACACCAATTGGTTATTCAATGCCAAATGGTCAGCCTTCAAAATGCAGATATAAGTAAAATTGTATAGAGAAGATAGACCATCTACATAATAATTACTAATTTATAATTTAGTAATATATTTTGTACAAGGTATTATACATGTGATATATGTTAATAAATTATTATATATTATTTTATATTATATTTTATAATTGATACCACACTAATTACTGAATATTTGCTTTGTATTCATTTTCTTGTCTTCTTTTGTCTATACAAGGACTTTAAATAAACAGGTTTTGCATTCTTCTGCTTTTATGTAACTTATATGGGCCTTTTCTGTGGTCAACAGGGAGCTTAAACATATTTTCTTTTTATTAATATATATTAATCACTTGTATATAATCACAAATTTTATTGTAGTATGTTCATACATATGCGGTTTTTATCATATTCACCCCTACCACACTCTCCTGTCCCATTCCCACTTCTGTTTATCTCGTTCCTTTTGCCAACTAGTCTTTTCTTTACAGCCATGTTCTTTTTCTGTTCTCTGTTTATGAAATGGGTTTAATTAAGGATCATAACAAGAGCATGGGTGAGTACTTATGAACTCACAACTGTGATTACCTGCTGTCTTAGTCTGTGTAGTGGCTATTCCTGGTTGTCAACTTGACTATATTTGAAATGAACTACAATCCAGAATTGGAAGGCTCACCAGTGANCCTAATCTGGAGGCTAGGAGATCGAAGTTTCTGATCTTGATCTTGGTATGGAGATCTTGAGAC
>NC_034613.1:31162689-31165449 GCF_900095145.1 Mus pahari | reverse complement strand
GAAAGGACTTGGAGATGCCTGATATTCCATGGCTTAGTGTTGATGAAGGGATTTTAAGACTTATATGACCCAGCACAGGGGAAGGCCAGGGCCAAGTATTGGAAGTGGGTGGGTAGGGGAGCAGGGGCAGGGGGGGGGATATAGGGAACTTTCAGGATAGCATTTAAAATGTAAATAAAGAAAATAATAAATAAAAAAAGAAAGTCTTTATCTCCATATTTTTGTTGAAGAACAGGTCTACTGGATACAGTTAGCAGGATTTATTTTCTGTCTATACTTGTACCATACCTTCTCTCTACTCTATTTTCTGCTGCTAAAAATGTTTATTTAGTATATACAACCCACATGAATTTTGTCAAAACATTAGACTTTTTAGTTTCAGAGAATATAATGACTTAAACTTGGATTGACAACTATCTGTCAAGCTCTGTGGCATATTCCAACAATACAGACACATATATTCCACCTAAAATTTTACTAGTGTCTAACATTTCTTTGTTCTGTGATTTATTAACTCGTAAATGTATAAAGTAATATTTTTTCTTTATACATGAAAACAAAGTTCAGTGCCAATGGCATACATTATAGGGCTCATTGATAGTAGCAGTATAGATAATTTTTCTTCAATTGAAAGACTGGGAGCTCTCTCTTTTTTTAAAATTTTTTTCTGTGAGTTTTAATTTAAAACAGTACTTAGTGCTGAAAATTAGCACTCTTTAAAAAAACACCACTCAAGAGTCAAGGAGTACACTTATCTATTAGTAGAAATTATCTAATTTCACTGCTGAATTTTAGAGGAGATCCAAAGAACTAATGCCAGTATTTCTTGAGTCAAAAACTAAAAGCAAAGGAAATACTCCTATATTATTTTATAAAGAAAGGATCAAGTTCATAATAAAGACAGAGACTGCAAATAAAAATGCAAGGATGGTTTCATATATACAAATCAATATATTTGTTATGTGACTTGTCTGGCATCAGTGGGAAAGGATGTGTCTAATCCTGTGGAGATTTCATGCCCCAGGAAAAGGGAATGTAGGGTGGTGAAGTAGGGGGTGAGTGGGTGGGTGAGGGTGAAGGGGGAGTGTTGCATGTTATAATTAATAAAAATAAACCCTTGCTACCACTGGCTATCCATGTGGGGCCATTGCCCAAATTCTCACAGATGGCTTGTTGCTGAACCTTTGTATTCACAGTCATCCATCCCCTGCAGCAAGTTGTCACAAATCCCCATAACCCAGTAAAATCAAAACTCTAGAGACTTGTAATTTATCAGTCAGATTTATAATAGTAAATTTGCAACTCACAAAATTCCCACACCATAAATTCAGAGCCAATTAGTATTAATTCAAGCTATCCAGCCATGTGGATCTGGTTCATCCTCTTCCTCCAACTTCTCTGTCTTCTTGTTCTCTCTGGTCCTTTCTTTCCTGTCTCTAAAACTCTAAGCATGCCTTCATTTTCAACTGGCTAATCATAGATTCTAGCCTTATCTTTTGCATGATTTCACCTGGATATAGACAAGAATCCACATTTTCCCCTTTTTGTCCAATTAAAAGGCTCTTTCCTCTCAAATATAAATTGAGCACAACTATTATTATTATTATGTAATTTATAAAATGTAAGATACACCTAACTCTCAGTCTATCATTTTGTCAATTAAATAAAGCACTCTGCAATCTATCATAACATAAATGCTTAAAATTCTACATCTATTATGTTGTGCTTTAGCTTGTATACTATCTGAAAACCATCCTCTCAAATATATTTCCTCAATGTTAAATAGCCTTGGTTGGCTATGAGACTATAATCAGTCATTAATACCTCCAGAATTCCAAGAGAGACATAAAATTTACCTGAAAACATAGGAAGTCCAACAAAGCATTCAGAACTGAAATTGTAGAGACAGCTGTCTACCTATATAGTCCCATGTTTCTCATCAAGTTGAAGCATCATATGTGGCTGTCTGGCCCAGGATCATCTGGCAGACATTTCTAATATAGAATTATGAAGGATTGATTACCCTATCTTGGCAAAGATAATCAGTAGACTATTCTGTATAGTGTGTCCTTTTTCTGGACAGGAATTTGTCTGTAAATGAATAGGCGATTTTTGTCCAGTGTCTACTTTGCCACAATTTACAACCTCACTTGGAGGTATAGATGTTCAGTTTCTTCTTCAAATCCAAGAATTGGGTGTTGAGAGCATATTTGTCTCAATGGCAATTGATTAAATAAGATTAAATGTCAAACTCTGTGGAGTTCTGATGTTTTTGAAAATGATCTATTTATGTAAAGTAATCTGGACTGTTGTCCATAAACTATTCTCAGCTATTTCTAATCAAAATATCTTGAAAATACCCTAACAACTCAAAACCATGAATTGGCTATCTGGCCATTAACTCATATGCATAATCATCTAAAATCAGTTTGTAATGGCAGTTAGAGGAGGACTGGGTTTAAGCTTTGAATTCTTAAAACATTGTATTAATAGAAGAAATTTATACAAATGAAAACTTTAATTTTGTTTTAAAATAGATTCTGTACCAATGTAAGAAATTATAAATTCAACTTAGTAATAATTATAAAACTTTTTATTATTATTATTATTATTTTCTTTATTTACATTTCAAATGCTATCCCGAAAGTTTCCCATACCCCTCCCCCACCTCTGTTCCCCTACCCACCCACTCCCACTACTTGGCCCAGGCCTTGCCTTGTGCTAGGTCATATAGTTTGGAAGGCCAAGGAGCCTCTATTC
>NC_034613.1:31120272-31162099 GCF_900095145.1 Mus pahari | reverse complement strand
TAAATTCATTGTTTTTAATGGCTGAGTAGTACTCCATTGTGTAAATGTACCACAGTTTCTGTATCCATTCCTCTATTGAGGGACATCTGGGTTCTTTCCTTCTACCAAATGAAATTATGGCTATATAATCAATTTTAGCCATTTACTCCCTGTTCAAATTATGACCATTTCTAAATTCCCCAGAAAGATAACCTTAGAACAATTACCTCCAGACCCCCAAGCCCAGGCATCAGGGATGATGACCCAAGTGAACCATGAGAAGTTTGGTGGACACCACATGGGGTTAGCCATGAGGGCAGGGAAACTACCAGGGTCAGAGAGTAGCCAGTGATAGCATGGATCGACATTTAATTATTACAAGCAACAGGTTGTTCCATGGGGAAGTACCCTCTCAGAGGCAAAGTAGGGGGAGGGTGTGAAGAACTTAGGAGAGCAGACCAGGAAATGGGGCAACATTTGGAATGTGAATAAATAAAACATAGCAAAGGGTGATTTTGTATAAATAAATCAATATATTTATTATCTGTCATTGTGGGAATTATTTTTCTGAAAAATACTTTTTTGTTTTTTACATTTTTATTAGATATTTTCTTTATTTACAATTCAAATGTTATCCCCTTTCCTGGTATTCCCTCCAAAAAACACCCTATCCCCTCCCCTCCTCCCTTCCCCTGCTCACCAACCCACCCACTCTTGCTTTCTGGCCCTAGAATTCACCCACACTGGGGCATACAGCTTTCATAGGACAAAGGGCCTCTCCTCACATTTATGTCCAACTAGGACATCCTCTGCTGCATATGCAGCTGGAGCTATGAGTCCCACCATGTACGCTCATTCATTGGTGGTTTAAAAGAACACACATGATATGCACTCACTGATAAGTAGATATTAGCCCAGAAGCTCGGAGTACCCAAGATATAATTCACAAACCACATGAAACTCAAGAAGAAAGAAAACCATAGTGTGGATACTTCTATCCATCTTAGAAGTGGGGAACAAAACACCCATGGAAGGAGTTACAGAGATAAAGTGTGGAGTAGAGACTGAAGAAATAACCATCATCAAGAAACTAACTTACCTGGGGATCCATCCCATTTACAATCATGAAACCCAGACACTGTTGTGGATGCCAGCAAGAGCTTGCTGATAGGAGCCTGATAGAGCTGTCTCCTGAGAGGCTCTACCAGTGCCTCACAAATAAAGAGGTGCATGCTCACAGTCATCCATTGGACTGAGCACAGTGTCCTCAATGAAGGAGCTAGAGAAAGGACCCAAGGAGCTAAAGGGATTTGAAGCCCCATAGGAGGAACAACAATATGAACTAGCCAATATCACCAGAGCTCCCAGGCACTAAACCACCAACCAATGAAAAATACTCTTTGAAGCTTGCCTTTACAAATCAAACTTTTACCCAACCTTTAACCATATCAACAACATTTGTTGCAGTGATTTATATCTATATACTCATTGTGCTTACATACTATTTACCAAAATCTACTTAGAATTAACTGACTGCGCTGCGCTACCATCTCTCCAGCAAGAACGACGCGACACATCATTAGGATCCTTCTGCAGTAAAGCTTTAATGCATCTCGAGAGGCAATGCATAAGCTACTCGAAAGCGGAGACCCCGAGGTGAAAAACCCTCTCCCTTATGTAGGAAATGTTCTCCGCCTATGACGTGTAGCTCCCTGGTTGGCTGCTCACTATAGGCCCAGATGACGCCACGGAACAGGCAGGGNGCAAGGGATGGAAATTTACCCGGCACATGCGCAGACCGCTTGTTTACCAGTTGGAACACTGGATGCCAGCACCATCTTGCCATGGCGATTGTGAAGACGGCTCCCCACAACTGACCTTTTTAAAAAATCATTTTAATCTGTCTTACTATGATTTGGATGCCCTGCTATACTAGAATTCCTATTTTTCTCCAGTGTGAAACATTCATGTCCTCGGAAAAATTAATGAATGCATGGGATGTGGTGACCAGGTCTAAGATCATGCATTGAAAGCAGTAAGGCATTAAAAATTAAGACAAAAGTCCCTCATTCCCTTTTTATACAATATTAGAACAGTACTACTATATTATTCTTCTAAAGAATTCCAATGCATTCTTGGATAGTCAATGTCAAGAGCTAGTCTTTCTTCTTTTAATATGGCATTACCAAACTCAGTTAAATCATGGAAAACTTAAAAGACAAAAATCTCATGATGATATCAATAGATATTCCCATTATTATATGGAAAGCAGAATGGATGGCACTCAAACTGGAATTCAATATGACTTAAAAATTGAATTTAGGCACAGATACTTACTCTACTTCAAGGGTTTATATCTCAGAAAAAAATCTTAAACATTAAACTGATACTTAATATACTCAACCTATGAAATGCCATAACTTTGTTCAATGCACTCATATTTCACTCATTTATCTAGAAAGGAGCTATAAGAAAATATATCACATGTTATCCATGGATGGAAAAGCTCAAATTTCCAAAATTAAAGAAAATGTGGTTTCTACTTTGCTTATTACTTTTTTATACCTGCCAAGCCAAAGCATTTTAAACAGGCTCATAATGACTCAGAGACAAATTTTATATACCTGAAGGAAATAAAATCACTATTGCTACAGTTTGAATCTTAAATATTCTAAAATATGTTTAGATGCTAGGTTCTGAGCCTGTTGTACTATTGAGAAGAGGCAGAGCATAGTGGAAGATAGGTCATTTGGTGAAGATCTTGACAAATGTTATTTAGATTCTGGCCCTCCCATTCTGATCATAGGCTACCATGAGGTGACTTCGACTACATGCTCTTGCTGGGGCATATTGAGCTTCCTAAGGCTGAAAGAATAAATCACAAAAGATCCTTTGTAAAAATTGTAAGAAAACCTATCTATTGCTACTACTGCAGACAATTCCTAACAGAGGTAGATGTGTGTGTGTGTGTGTGTGTGTGTGTGTGTGTGTGTGTGTGTGTGTGTTGTCTGGAAGAAGAAAATTAAAATGTAGCTATTCTATAATGAAGTGACAATGCTTTTACTAATCCCTACTGAGCAACTACAAGAAAAAAAATAAGAGCCCATTGCCAGGAATATGTTACTCCTTTTGGAGTTGTTGGCCACCTTGGTGGTCCCATAGATCTTCAAATATTATTGTTTCTTACCAAAGTTTTGGTTATACGCCACAACTTGACTGTAAGATCCTATTGCAGAAAATTCCACATACATAAGTCAAAATGGAGAGATATTTAGTTGCTACTTAACTAGAAGCTTCCTTCCCATCATCTAGCATTCATAGTGCTGCAAGATTCTATTTTGTGAACTGAAGAAAATAAACTAATCATCACTATTTCACTCTACAATAACAAGTGACCTAACAAAGGCATGCCCACTGGTGTAATAATGGACAGTATGTCAGAGAGCAACCAATGATGTTATTTAAGTCCCATGCCACAGGTCAAAACTGACATCTGTTTCTTTGGTTGACCAAGAACCTGTGAATAAACAGGTTCCTGTAAGGAAAAAAAAACAAACTACTATATTTTCTGCTAAATAAGTATTGTAATAAACTGACTCTCAATGACTTTTGACTATCCATTGATTAATAAGTTTCCCAAACCTCTTCAGAGAATCTTCTATTTTCTGTATATGGTATTTAACACAGATATTAACCCTGGTCAAGGTACAAAGGCTAAGAGACTGTGTAGAACACTCAACCCTAAAAAGGATACTTATATCACGCCCCATCCTTACAAAGCTCAGGGATCACCATGGTAAAAGTAGAAGAAAGAGTTTAAGAACCAGAAGTACGAATGATTGCAAGGTAATAATGAGTTCAAAGACAACAGGGAAGATGCCTGAACTCATAAGAATTATATCAGCCTGCAAAAGACCTAAGTAAGCCCCAGTTAACCCAAATTGCAACACGGAGAGAGGCAATGAGCATGAAGTAACAACCAGAGCCAAAGAGACTTTGGCAACTAACAAATGCAGAAAGACTCAGTTTTCTTTAAGAGTATAGTGTCTTTGTTTTTATTTTGTTTTGTTTTGTATTATTATTATTATTATTATTATTATTATTATTATTATTATTATATGACTGGATTCTATAAAGAGAGAGAAGGCAAGAACGTAGATTTGGGTGGAAAGGGAAGTAGGAGAAGTTGTCAGAATAATCAGGGGAAGGGAAAACTTATCAAAATATAAAAACATTTACTTTTATTAAAAATTTTGACTGAAATGTAAAAGAATATATTTCCTGGTATATTAATACATTCCAGTAGAAGGCCACGTGTCAATGATTATATGAGCAAAACAAATTGTTTTTGACTGGCGTATAAAAATAAAAACACAAAGTTGGGTTGATAGGGAAGGAGGTAGGATCTGAAAGGAGTTCATGGGTGTTAATTATAAAAGAAAATATTTAAAAGATATCAAAGCACTAATGAACTGAAAAGCATTATTCAAAATAAACCTTTCTTGACTGTAAGTTTATTTTCTCAAGTATTTTTCAATGTGACAGGGAAGCACCTGATATAAGTCCTCTGAAGAGCTCTCTCTTTCTCCCATGTTTTTTGCAGAATTATTTGCAACATACCAAAGTATTTTTTGTCAAATTATAGATAATTTATCTTAAATAATCCTTTGGTATGCATATAATCTTATCATTTATTAAAATGGCAAATATTACATGCTAATGATATGGACACGGCTGTTTATTTTTTTACATAAGAAGTTAAATCTTGGCTGGATATTTGATACTGCAGCATGCAGAACATCTTTAAATTTTTCACATTGATGGGTAATTTTTATTAGATATTTTCTTCACTTACATTTCAAATTATCCCCTTTACTAGTGTCCTCTCCAAAAATCCCCTATACCCTCCCAGAAGTAATGTTTTTATTCATGGATAAATAGGTTAAGAAATTTAGATACAAATACAAAGAAAGGGGATTTTTAGACTTAAAAATAATGGAATACTGCTGTACTAATAAAACAGATGAACTTGAAAAGTATTGTATTAAGAAAGATACCCAGATACAAAATGAAAAAAAATTCATGTTTTCAGTTATATAAAGAATATATAAACTAATTATTTAGAAAGAATGGAAGGGTAAATAACTGAAGAAAATAAAAATGTGGAAATGTTAATCAAAGATACAAAGTTATAGGTACATCAGATGCATAATTCTGGACATCTAATACATGCCATAATGACCTTAGTTAATAATACTTCTTTAGAAAAAGAATATATTTCAAGTGAAATAACAATGTGGGAGAATGGAAACAATAATTTCTGTGGTTATAATAATCATCCAATTTAAGCATATCTATGTGTTATTTATAAAAACACAAATACACATACACATATTAGTATATAAAGATATACTTTCAAACATTTTCTGTAATATATATATATATATATATATATATATATATATATATAATTTATGTGAACTAATGAAAACAAAATGACAGTGAATTTCCATTCTATACAAGCTCTAGCATGTTCAAGGTGGTATGGCCATGGACTATTTTCCCATTTTAATGTTGATCTCTGTCACTGAGAGCTAAATTATTGCTAACTGATTATTATTGCTTCAAGCATACTACTAGCAAATGAATATCAGTTATTTGAACTAAAATAATTGGTTTTAAAACCCTGAGACTGGACAGGCCATGAACCTTAGTGAAAAACAACTACTTACTATGTTAAAGAAACATAGCAATAAAATTTTTCCTAATGACATATTGCTATACGCATGTATTAGAGCACTTCTCAGCCCTCTACTTGCTTGAGTTCTTACTTCACTCAGCTCTCATCAGAGAAGTTTCAACTTTCTTTTATTTTTTTCATTTTTTAAATTTTTTTATTAGATACTTTCTTTATTTACATTTCAAATGCTATTCCGAAAGTTCCCTATAGCCTCGCCCCCTGCCCTGCTCCCCTAGCCACCCACTCCCACTTCTTGGCCCTGGCATTCCACTGTACTGGGGCATATAAAGTTTGCAAGACCAAGGGCCTCTCTTCCCAATGTTGGTGCACCCACTGATAAGTGGATATTAGTCCAGAAACTTAGAATACCCAAGATACAATTTATAAAACACAAGAAAACTAAGAAGGAAGACCAACGTGTGGATACTTCATTCCTCCTTAGAATAGGGAACAAAATATCCATGGAAGGAGTTACAGAGACAAAGTTTAGAGCTAAGACAAAAGGATGGACTATCCAGAGATTACCCCACCCGGGGATCCATTCCATAATCAGCCATCAAACCCAGACACTAATGCACATGCCAGCAAGATTTTGCTGAAGGAACCCTGATATAGCTGTCTCTTATCAGGCTAGTCCAGTGCCTGGCAAACACAGAAGTGGATGCTCACAGTCAGCTATTAGATGGAACACAGGACCCCCCCAGTGGAGGAGCTAGAGAAAGTACCCAAGGAGCTGAAGGGGTCTGCAAACCTATAGGTGGAACAACAATTTGAACTAACCAGCTCCCCCAGAGCTCATGTCTCTAGCTGCATAAGTTTCAACTTTCAATAGAAGGGAACTGACATGAAAACTCAAAACTGGGCAATGTGCAGAGAATGAGAGACTTTGGAGCACCCAGACCTAAATGGGATATCATATCAAGCCCCTTACCTCAAGACTCATGGATGTATGTGGAAGAGGATGCAGAAAGATTATAAGGGCCAGGTATAGTAGATGACTTCAAAGATATAGTGTCTTCTAGACACAACAGGACTGATACATATATGGAATCACAGAGACTGTCACAACAGCAACAATACATGCAGAATTTCAAGACAGACAAAATCCAAGAACTTGGGCAGGGAAATGGCTACAAAGTCTTACGTATAAAACTAAACTAAAAAGCTACTTGCAATTGATACCTACTGAGAAAGTAAAAACTAGTTTTCCCCAATGAAGTATTACTGGATATGTCAATGACCCTCCAAGATAGGCCCCCATGTCTAGGAGGACATAGCCAACACAATAGGGCTTTTGTGATATTGTGTGGATTTATTGATTCATTTTGCTTTTATTGGTTTCATTTGGCAATTTATGTTTTGCTTTGTTTTGTTTGTCAGTCTTAATTTTCATTTGGAAGAGGTTGTTTTCCTACTTTTTTGTGGTTTGTTTCTTTTTTTTTTACAGAAAGCTAAAAGATGGAATTGGGTGGGTTTGGAGGTGGGGAGGATCTGGGAGGTGTTGGGTGAGGGAAAAATATATAACGAGTAAAGCCAGGAGAGTGTCCATCTGCATAAGGCAAGAAGGAAATCCGGTTGAGAACTGATTCAGTAGCTGATGTTGGCTCAAACTTCTATAGTCTAGCCCAGCTGGCTTATTTTAGGAATATTTAAGTGCAACATAATTTTGGAAAACAGTTTTCTGATGATAAATACCTCTATCCCATGTGTATAAAATGAAGCTTAATATGCTACTACTATATTGAAACTCTTCACAGTACATATGGCCTCTATCATAAAGATGGGTTCTATTACTTGAGAAACAGTGTTCAAGATAAGGGTCCAGGGCAAATGACTGAGATAAACATAAAGGTCTAAGAGAATCAGGTCTGGCAAGGCCATACAGATAGCATAGAGATCAACAGGCTAATAATCACCTCCACTCCTACCTGTAAAGTACATGTGACATGTTCCATAGGAATGGGTTCTATTGACTAAGAAACAATGCTCAAGGGTCTAAGGAGAAAGAGTCTGGGATAAACATACATGTTTGGCAGTTCAGATGTGTCCTCGCTCTATAGATAGCATAGGCCACCAGACTTAACATCAATCATTTCCAGCCTTGTGGGTAGAAAACAGATGTATATATTTCATCCATAGAAAAGACAACACTGAATATTTAACATCCTTGTTTTCCTTAGTACTTACCTGTGAGTACAAGGACCATATACCTTCTACAATGACCAAAATACATTAATTTTTTTCTCACTGTAGTTGGGAAAATGATTGGCTTTAAAAATCTGTGATTTGTTTTCCATCCTGCAATGCTGATTCAGGTATTTGCCAATATATATGTTTAATTATTAATGGAAAATATACATTCACTATCATTTTCTCTTTACTTTGCTCAATATGAGTATTACCTTACAATTGGACAGCTTTGTATTAAAAACTTGGGGAGGCAAAACAAAAGAGGAAAACTACGCTTGATCTCATCCTTAAGGAAATATTAGCTAGAATAAAGAAAATAGTAGAAGTCCAGAAAGCTAGAAAAACACTTCAAATAAATACAGGAAAAATAAAGAGTTAAGAAGACAAAATTGAAAATGAATAGTGGCTTAAAGACTGATCATATTCATCCTTGTGAACAGAATCAGATGGGAAAAGGGTAGCATTTAAACACCCTAAAATTTGAAGTTTTAACTATACTATATGTGGAAGCTCACTGCCATCTGCCATCCAATGTGAAATTAACACCATGACATACTGTCTGAATAATTCCAGTGATACTTTCTGTGAAATTCTTTAAGAAATCAGTGTACTTCTGTCTCTCGTTACATTTGCCAGCCACTTTTTTATAAATAAAATTATTGTCATAAGTTATGAAGAATACATTTTGATTGTGCCTTAGCTTCTATTAAACACTTCTTATAGGCCATACGAATCCGTTTCCATCATTGGAGAGTATATAAAGCAATAAAGATTACTCCATACTTTCACAAAAGTCACTTCCTCATAATAACTTGGTATTCAAACTAAGTAAATAAAACTCATCACTATAGTAAATTTAACATGAAACAGTTATATCTCACTATACACTATTAAAATTCTAATTATCATATATGTTTGGTTAGGAAGGAAAAAAAAAGCTCACTTTAACCTTCTTCTGTTACTTGTAAACTTAAGTTACCTAAAAGGAAAAATTATCAATAGACTCAAGGAAATGTTCCACTACTTCATAAATGTCTATTGATATTAATAATACTGAAAACACACTAGAGTATTTTATTTGTTTTCCCTACCTACAATATTATTTTCCTACCTCGTCATATGAATGCTTGCTTTCCTACATTTCTTTAGATCTTTGCTCATTTGTCTTCCTCATGAAGACACTCACTGACTGCTGTAACTAAAATAGGCACTGCCATAAATTATATAACTTTCTACTTTCTACCCTGCTTTGTTTATTTTCATAGTGCTTATTATTAACAAGATATAATTTATTTCCTTAAAACCTCCTTATTTGGATTTATTTTCAGCTACCAACTCTTTTCCTTGATACCAAGACTACTGCCCAGCAAGGAGGAAGAACTCTGGAGATACATCTCAAATAAAGAGATTGAAAGAAAAGAAACAGTAAAAACCAGGACTGGGGTAAATTAAAATTACAATTGGTAATTTTTCAAATACCTTATCTTAGGCTATTGATGAAGCCTAGTTGCACTGGAAGATTCCAGTGAACTGAAAAATGTACCATAGAATGATCATCAAGAACAGCAGCAGCAGTGGACTGGAGTCAATAAGACCCTGGAGTACTACAGAGGTCAGAGCAGGAGATGTGATCCAAGCCCTTTGGAGGATCCCAGATCATGTATGAATCCCACACATTGGAACAAAAAGCTGCATAGTTGAGGTTGCCTTGTAGACCCCAAGATATTAGAGATGGCAGAGCCATGGATGCTGCTGCTAATAGGGAGTAGAACCAGTCTAACAGAAAGAAGTATGTTACAGTCATCAAAGGAGAAAGGAGTTGTACATCAGACATGGAGTTTCAGACCTTGAAGATTGCCCAGATGGGTTTTGGTCCTATTTTGCTCTAGTATTTCCTCACTATGATGTTAGGAATGGTAATATATACCCTATGATTGAAGTATATGATCTGCTTTTTTTTATTTTGATATTATAAGGAATTGCAGTTAAGCTATTAGGAAAATCTCAGAAGAGACTTTGAACTTCCAACTTTTAAACATTGTTAAAACTGTCATAGACTATGGGGACTTTGAAGTTGCATTAAATGTATTCTGTACTATGTATGCTATGACTAGGAATGGCCCCCATAGACTCGTGTGTTTTAACAAACCTATGGGGGTCAGGGAGTGAAATGTAGTGGTTTGAATATGCTTAACTCAGGGAGTGGCAATATTAGGGGATGGGACCTTGTAGGTGAGGTCTTGTTGGAGTAAGTTTGTCACTGTTGGGGAGGCTTTGTGACGGCCCTCCTACCTGTGTGGAATATAGTAGTTTTCTCCTGTTTGACTTTGAACAAGAGATAGAACTCTCAGCTTCTCTAGCACCATGCCTGCCTGTACACTGCCATGCTTCCCACCATGATGATAATGGACTAAGCACCTGAACCTGTAAACCAGCCCTACTTAAATGTTGTCCTTTATAAGCGTTGCTTTGGTCATGTTGTCTCTTCACAGCAATGAAAACACTAAGACAGTAACCAACATTCTCCACAAATAGAAATGACCAAACAAAACAATATAGATATTCAAAGTTATTTTGATACACAGATCCAGATGAGTAGTTCAATACATTTAGGATAGCTCTATTAACATAAGTGTCCTATTTAAGAACTATTCAAAGTTTTGAAACAGCTTCTTTCAAGACGTTTTTGATAATGTAGGTTGAAAGTTCTTCAATCTACAATGAACTTTTAACATTAAGTTTTTTTTATTATTTTCATTTTATCTGCTGTGTGTGGATGTTTTCCCTGCCCATATATATGTGTTCCATGTATATTCCTGCTTCCCATAGATGCCAGAAAAGGGAAACCTCTGGAACTGTAGTTATAGGCAGCTGTGATCTTGACGTTTAATTTTAAATTCATTATCCTAAGAATGAACATTCCTGAAAAGATGGTATAAATACGCAAAGGCTGACAGCTTATAAATTCAATGGTGTGGAAAGGTTGGAATGTTGCAAATTCAGATACAAATAGCACACTTGATAGACATTTATTGCCCATGTCTGTAAATGATTATCATTTTTGTGACCATTGGACAAATCCTTTGGAATAAATAAACAGACCCTGAATTTCCACCATTCAAATATCTGAAAATACCATCAGATACTATCAAAGGTTCATAGATAACATTTCCCTGCTTTTCTGTAATTGTCCTCCCTGATAATTCCTGCCATAGTGGAACATGAATTGTCTTTCTGGGCCATAGTCAATCATGCTTGGCTCCAGAAAAAAAAAATCACTTTTGCTCTTTTTCTCTCATCAACAATTCTATTTATGTGACTTTTAAGACTATGTTCTATTTGTAAACCATTTCTAGTAAATTGGAAAATTCATGAGGAAAGGATGTTTGGTTTATTTAACATTCCTTACAGAGTAAGCACACACCTTTCACTAGGACCTGTATGTTCACTTACTACATTAATACTACATATACAAAAAAGTCTTCTTGCTAAAAGTGCTCTCTAAGAATATTTTTCTATGAAATATAAACACTTTCAAGGCTCAGCCACTGTGAAAATTTGCTAACACCTAATGATCTTGAGCCTATGCTGTGATAGTTGTGCAGAGAAGACAGTGAAGGGAAGAAAACTTTAAGAAAATCAGGGACTGAGGTCTGGTAAATGGCTTCTGAATAAAATCATTACTTCAAAGAATTGCATTCTCTGCCAAAAAGAAAAATAGTGTAAAGGCCTCCTCAAAGAGGCAGTGTTGATGTAAGCCAGAAGCATCACACATGTGGTTATAGTCTTAGAGTGTAATATCTCTCAGAGGGGGGAACAAAACCTAGTATAAAAATGTAAGTGGCACTGTGTTAACAGAAAACCTAAGTGTTAAATTAAAGCTTAGGACTTCTCTGGAGGTGATATCAAATTCTCATAAATATGACAGTGTGCAACACAGTGTCAAGAGCATGCTATATCACTTAGACAAACACATCATGCTGTTCCAGAATCACAGAATTATTGAATAACACTAAACTCACAAGTTCTGGCAGTTTCGTGGTCATAAATTTGTCAGATATTCTTGGTTTTTTTTTTAAGTAGGACTGACCCAAGCAGCAAACACAAGTTATTTTACTCCACTATTAATAACTAAAATCAACTCATTATATATCAAATAGTCTCCCCCCCTCTCTCTCTCTCTCTCTGTGTGTGTGTATGTGTGTGTGTGTGTGTGTGTGTGTGTGTGTGTGTGTAATGGTTACAAAAGTTTAAAGAGGCAAGGCAATTCAAAGAAGCTCTGAGGGGCCTGAGTAGCCAAATCTGGGAAACTGATATAAATCCAAGTACAGTCTCTTTAGGGGTGAAATAAAGGAGGAGTTGGATGACTCTGAAAAGGCACACTCATTGGTATTGTAGAGCCCAGTTGCAGGGCCAAAGTTAAGCTGCACAGTTGAGTCAAGTAATGTAGGCAAAAGGTCAAGAATGCAGATCCAGACAGCTATTATGTATACTTGTCAACAATACAGACTAAGCCTAGCTAAAGATCTTGGACAAGTCAGTATCTACCTGTTTATTGGCCTCTCACTCATTGCTGGGTCATCATTTATCAGGTCAATGGGGCTATGATTATCTCAGTAATAGGATTCCACCTCTCTTTGTGATCAAGAATACGGTTCTTTGATCTAGTGTGTCTGTTCTCAAGTCTGGCTTTCCTGATATAGGGTTAATATATCTATGTATTCTTACAGTCTCCATTTATTCTAATAAATTTGTAAGATAGCATCTGTTGTACTCCCAGGATAAGTCCTTGCCATCTTGTGTTTTATGCATGGTAGTTCATGTGTCTATCCAGGTACAGTTATTCTCCATTGTCAAAATAAACTGGAAATTTACTTGGATAGTGGAGAGTCTCATCACAAGGTACAGTCTAAAAATATAGTAACTTAGAACATGGCATACCATGATTTGAACATACATGTTCAGAATTTAAAAATTAAGTAAATGTAAGAAAGCAACACACTAGGACTATAGATAGTTCAACAGAAGTCCTAGAACAAAGAATTATGTCCATAACAAATATTTTCAAGTGCACATGTACACAAACGCACAAACCTCAAAATGGTAATCATAAATATCATATACATATTAGTAAATAAGCAGGCTTATTTTTTCCTTTTACTGAAAATAGATTTTTTTCTCACATATACCCTGATTATGGTTTTCCCTTCCTCTACTTCTCCCAGTTCTCCCCTACCTCTTCTGCAATCAGGACCTATCCCAACTCTGTCTCTCTTTAGAAATCAAAAAGGATTGTAAAGGATAATAATAAAATAAAATAAGACCAATGTAGGGAGTTCAAAGGCAGCTGAAGATACCCTGAGACAAAGTTCTTGTCACAAAGATTTATTTGCCCCAGAAGGACAATGGGCTGGAAATAAAAGACAAAGCCAGGAGGTAGAGGATGAGAGAGAAGGGGAAGGGAACAAGTGGTTAGGGGAGAGATATTTGTTGGGGATGGAGGTGGGAAAGACAAGGAACTGACTTTTTTTTTTTTTTTTTTTTTTTTTTTTTTGGTTTTTTGAGACAGGGTTTCTCAGTGTAGCCTTGACTGTCCTGGAACTCACTCTGTAGACCAGGCTGGCCTCAAACTCAGAAATCCGCCTGCCTCTGCCTCCTGAGTTCTGGGATTAAAGACACATGCCCCCATGCCGGGCTAGGAACTGACTCTTGATAGAGGAAAGAAACGTGACCCATAGGCAAATGACAATTTATAGGTAAAGTGGGAAACCTCATGTTAGGATTAGGTGTTTGCCAAGGTACATGCAGGAGGAATGACAGATGACTCAAGAACTCATGGAATGTGGCCCACCACTTAGCACAGCCACAATGAGTTGAAGCATGACACCAGTGGACTACTTGTCCTATCTCATGCTGTTACAGAATTCTGTTGTGCTTGCTGCCCTCACTTCCCTGTTCATCAAAGAATAGTATGAAAACTCTAAGGGGGCTTCCAGCCCCTCACTGGGCAGTATCTCTGGCACTTACAATATTAATGTTTGTTCTCTTTCAGGCATTGCTGCTAGAGCAGATTTATGATTCAATCACCATCCTAGGAAAGAACTTAGAGCTATAGAGTGTCAACAATGACCACTACCTTTAGAAAGCATTTGGAAAAAACAAATTTGTTAGGGAATCTAGCTTAAGATGTTTTTGCTATTGGCTCTGATGTAGAAAATCATAGGGAACAATCTGAATTTCAGAAAGGCACACTCTTATTAGTTAAGCTAGGGATCTTTTATGGTCAGAGAACAAGAACAATGGGAGCACTGGCTAACATGACTCTCATTAAGGCTGGACTAGTGATGATTTATTTCTTACACCCATTTTTATCTTCCACCTCCTGATACGATTTATTAATAATTGCTGATGGCTAGATATGCATTCTAAGGAATTAAAATAGATATGACTGATATTTATATGTCATATAAGTTCATATTTGTGATTCTTTTAAGATTCTTATGACATTACTTTTAAAGATAAACAATAAGATAATTAATCATTTCTTTGTAACTACAAATTGCTGCCTGCCAGTAAGAGACACTGGCTGAGAAAACTACCTTGCTTCCTCATACTTATTGTTATCTATAACAACTTGCTTGGTTATGAATGCATGTGGGTTCTTAGACATAATTTGTTTCTTTACTTGTACTATGTAATATTACTTTTTGTAAAGGTATTAGGGAATATACCATTTTTTCATGGCCATTCAATGGAAGAAAACTAAAACATAATCACATTGGAATTTTATACTGCTTGAAAGAATTTTGCTGAGATATATAAGCTATGGGAAAAAAAATAAAGCTATTGGAACATTGTTCCTTCCACCCACTGTGTGTGTGTGTGTGTGTGTGTGTGTGTGTGTGTGTGTGTGTGTGAAATGATTGAGGCCCGCTTGTCGAAACTTAGTTCTTACTCCTCCCAAGTATGTATGTATATATGTATACATGTATGCGTATATATGTATATGTGTGAAGTGTGTTGGCACTTTGTTCCATCCATCAAATCTGTGTTTGTATACATGCAAAGCTTCTCTGTTGTATGTTGAAGTTTGCTTCATCCATCACCTGTGTGTATATGTGTATGTATGAAATGCTTGTAACCTGCTTGTTGGAGTTTTGCTCCATCCATTCAATGTGTAAATATGGACCATCTGTGTATCAATATGCATATATGTATGCATGTATGTATGCATTTGCATGTATGATGTTATCAGAATCTGCCTTTTGATTAATTCAGTGTGTGTGTGTGTGTGTGTGTGTGTGTGTGTGTGTGAATTTTTTCCTCTTTCCTTTTCTTTTTCACTGGCTCTAAGGAGTTAAAAGAGTTCTAAATTTTTCACTCCCACAGGGAATGCCAGCCCCAGTAGATTAATCTTTGTTCCCTCAGAGAAAATTCTGCTAAGTAATTTCTCTAACTCTATCTGCCATAGGCAGCAACCCCTGTCAGTATCTGAACCACACTCATCAGTTGCTCTCAGTACTGACCACCACTGCCTGCCTGCCTCAGTTTACCCTATCATGTCAAAGCTGGTTATTGGCATCAGATATTATTGCTTATTTCTACAACCTTAATGCCACCATTTAACTAGCATATCTGTGGCAGGACACCATCGTAGATAAAGGGAATTTTAATTACATTGGTGTTTACATTTCTACTCTGGGATCATGTAATCTCTGAGTAAAGGCTCTATATAAGCACCAAGTTGACCTCTCCAAGTCCAATGAGTTCTGTAACTGTTGTCTTCAGCAATAGGATCTTGCTATCATTTTGTAGAGAGCAACTAATTGTCTTGGAAATGGGACTCCTTTGGCCAACAGCTCAATTTTATGTAACTCAGTCCTGGTGCTAGAAACTTTATTTGATGACAAGACATGCCTAGTTGGTGTTCTGTGTCTCCCATTATTTGGCTATTTTCTTTTGGTTGCCTCCATATATGTAAACATATCAAGAAACTTCTAATGTAGTAAGTTTTTATACAATTCCTCAAATGGCCCTTCACTTTAGCTGTCTCTCCTTGAATTCCCTACCTCCTCCCCTTTTCTCTCACCCTTCCCACTTAGTTTTCCCTTACAGTCTCTCCCTCCTTTGCCTCCAATCCTTCCATAGCTATCTATTGTACTTCTCTTTTCTAAGGAGATCTATCTGTCTCTATGCTAGACCACTATTCTGTATGCAAATGTGATCTTAATTTCATTTCTTTTATTTTGATAAAACACATTAACCAAAACAAAATAAAACAAATAACAAAAACACAACAAAAACCTCAGGGGACAGAGGCATTTATTTGTGCTCAGTGTTCTAAAGAGACAGATTCCATCATAGCAGACATGTCTACATAAAGCTGGCTGATATACTGTATCCCCTCACAGTAAACAGAGAGCATACAAAAAGTAGAGCCAGACAATAAAACCTCAAATCCAGATCCCCACCAAGTGAATATCCCTCCAAAAATGTTCTATCTTCTAAAGGTTCCATAGCCCTCCCCCAGTAAAAGAGTCGCCTACTAGGGATCAACTGTACAAATACCTTAGTCTACTGGGGATATTTCAGGTTTAAATTGCAATAGCATCAACTTATTAAGTAGGAAACAAAATAATTTAAAATATTCAGAAAGAACAAATCTAATTTCTCCAAAAATAATGTATAATTAAAATTCTAAAACTAAGTCCCTCTACAGTGTAAATAGAGAACATGTATTTAGCAAACTGGAAAATAAGAGATACCATATAATATAGCAGAAACAAAAGAACAAACAATAAAAGTATTCAGAAATAGGGATGATGTGGTAGAAAAGGATAACATATTTCTGTAGTAAAAGAAGAAAGCCTAGGGAAGATGCAAAATTAGAAGAAGTGTAGGGTACGGATATTTCAGAAATGTTAAGGAGACAAATCTTGAGATATAGCAAGCATAACCAAGAATAATATATCTGTACCAAGGCTTAGTACAATAAAACTGAAAATTAACAAAGACAGTGACAGCAAAACCCACAAAATCATTAGTAATGGTGGCTATAATATTGTGTAATAATATTTAGAATTATTGAGATAAAATAAATTTTAGATGGACTTAAGGGAGTGATTAAGTATTAATTGCTATTTTAAAATTATATTTTTAGACTTATGTTTTTATGTGTCTTAGTGGTTTGCCTACATATATGTTTGTGTAGCACATGCACTATTGGTGTCTATGGAAATGAGACAAGGGTATAAGGTCTCATGGAGCTAGAAGTATGGATTGCTGTTAGCCACCATCTGGGTTCCAGGAACCAAACTTGGGACTCATTCCATAGTAAATGAACAATTTCTGAGAGTTGGCCACAATGAGAGAATGACAAAAACCAATACCAACTTGGGCAACTAACACTGGAGCAAGTTCTGTTGTTTCACAGGATGGAATGAGTGTCATATGTGACTAATGATCTATGGTTATAAGCAAAGTGAGAGAGGTGCTGAAAAGAGCTACAGTGCTCTGCTGATCAAAAAGCACAACTAACTGAACATTCTTGGGATTCAGTGAAATCCCAACAGCAGTACTCCACTTTGACACATTCTTCTTCTCTGAAAGTGCCTTCTACTTTAGATGGCTACCCTGAAGGCTCAAGGATACAGTGAGTATGCCTTCAGTAAACTTCACAAGGGAAATAGAAACCATGTGCAAGAAATCTGTATCTTCTCCTATCATCAATTGATGACTTGGTCCAATAAATACAATCATTTGCAAAGGCCAAGCAACCATTTATCGAGAGAAAACAGATTACTAATTGTAAGTAAGTATATACAAAGAACCATCAAATTAACTGTATACATGGAGAAAGTGAAACTAGAGACCTATTAAAAGTAAGAGTTAAAAGATAGCCACTCTACGGAAAACTCTAAAGGGAAGAGGCCTGCTGTTTAGTTCGTGAAGCATCCCAGCACTCTCATTCTGTCATTTACAGGCTTCAGCTGGAAACATACAAGAATAGCAAAGGATTTCTTACCTGATCTTCCAAGGGAGAAATCTGGAATTGGGGAAGATCCAGGAGAGACAATAATCCTTCCCATTTCCTGAAGCATCTGGTCTTCTTCTTCTTCTTCTTCTCCTTCTTCTTCTTCTTCTTCTTCTTCTTCTTCTTCTTCTTCTTCTTCTTCTTCTTCTTCTTCTTCTTCTTCTTCTTCTTCTTCTTCTTCTTCTTCTTCTTCTTCTTCTTCTTCTTCTTCTTCTTCTTCTTCTTTACTTTTTTGACTTATCATCGATCATAGATGGTAATATGCTAATGCATCACTTTTCAAATTAGTTTCCATTTCTTATCTCTTTCTATTCATATGTGAACCCAGTGGAATAAGGCAAATTTCACTCTATAGATTAAAAATGATAGAAACTAATGAGCAAATAACATAAATAATCAGCTGTATATTTAAGTGCTTGCTGGCAGTGACGTCCTAAATTTCTATTCTACTGTTCTATTGAACATAATGTTTTAGATAGCAGGACCTAAATCATATTGCCTACGTTTGAATCCCATCACTATACTTCATATGTATGGGAGATAGAAATGCCTCTTAAATTACCTGTCTCTGAGCATATTTTTTTCTTCCTGTAAAAAAAAGAGCAAAAAACAGGTTTCCACAGATGATTAAATTTGATAATGTCCATAAAGTACATTACACATGGTAAATAGTCCCTGTCCAGATCATTCATTAAGAATTTGGTACTAAGTGGATTTATTTTTCTCAGTTATTACATTCCTAATACTAATGAGAATTCCTATTTGGGTGCCTTACTGCCTCCTTGGCATATGCTGAATATATCCAGTCACTTTCAGTTGTTACAGGTTAATCCATTTAAAATCCCAATGCCATACTCAATTTCAATTTTCTACTCTTTCCTGAACCTTCAATACATCACTCCTCAGGCAAGCCAGGACTAAGGCCCCGGGGTTCACAATGAAATGTGGAAATATTGATTGAACTTCACTTGCTTTTCTTTCTAAACCTCTGGGTAGAGGGATTGATAGTCAAGCACTATGGTTCCTCCTCCCTCTTCACTCAAGGTTTAGTATTTTCAGGGTTGACAGACAGGGAATTAGCTTTCCTAACTGGTCACTGTCTTTGTTAGCTGTTACTGTTTTGTTTTGCTTTGTTTTGTTTTGTTTTGTTTTGTTTTGTTTTGTTTGTTTTTTCCCTGGCTAACACTAACCATGGATAACTTCTCTGTGCAAGCATCAAGTGGGATGGATAAGGATGAAAAATTTGGTTTTTATTGTTTTAGATACAAATGCCTCTATGTAACTAATGTGAAAGGTCAGCATCCTGTTTAGTATCCTCTACCAGTCCCATTACCTTATAGTGTACATTTCATAACTTTTAATGTGCATGCCTCTTAGAAGACATCTTAGGTCTAACTTCTTCCCCTCATAAGTAACTCATTTATTAGAAACTCATGCATTTTCAATCTGTGATAGTGTAATTTCATTCACTAAAGCCTACCTTCTCACCCTTTTGCCACTTGGCAGGTCTGTTTTCCCAGTTCACCAAGGCATATTTCTATAATATACATGTCTCCCTGGGAAATGAAAGGCCACTCTCCTTATTGACAACAAGCTCCTACTATTTTTTTCTCAGATTCTTGAAACAGCATCCTTACAGTTCCTATTGGCTTAAAACATTTCCATATTCTTGATGCTACTACCATGTTGCATGTACTTGCATGAAGATTTAATGCCAGTAATGTCATTTCTAGGCTTAGTAATTTCCAGCATTGTCATCTTGATCAGCGAAATAAATAAAAATCTGTAAAAGAGCTTTAAAAGCCATGCTGCAAATTCAGGTTGCCCATTACATTTTGGACTCAGTTTCTTTTCTTTCTTTTTTTCTTTTTGATTATTTTATTTATTTTCTTTATTTACATTTCAAATGCTATCCCGAAAGTTCCGCATACCCTCCCCCCACCCCTGCTCTCCTACCCACCCATCTTTCCTTTTTTAAAAATTTTTATTAGATATTTTCTTCATTTACATTTTAAATGCTATCCCAAAAGTCCCCTATACCCTCCCCCGCCCTGCTCCCCAACCCACCCACTCCTACTTCTTGGCCCTGGCATTCCCCTGTACTGGGGCATATGATCTTTGCAAGACCAAGGGCCTCTCCTCCCAATGATGGCCGATTAGGCCATCGTCTGCTAACTATGGCTTTTCTCTTGTTTTTTTCTACCTCCTTGCCAATTACTGGTATTTCTCCCTAGAACATTGTCCCCCAGATAACCGCAGATCTTTCCTCAAGTGCCAATTTCTTGAAAGAGTCCTAATTGAACATGATATTTAAAGTGCAAAACATCTTCTAGAGTAGTCCCAATTCCACATTTCCGCTTTATAATTCTGTATACCACCTATCATCATCTACCATACCCTCTAAAATCTAACCTTTTTTTTTTTTTTTTTTTTTTTTTTTGGTGTTTCGAGACAGGGTTTCTCTGTATAACCCTGGCTGTCCTGGAACTCACTTTGTAGACCAGGCTGGCCTCAAACTCAGAAATCCNCCTGCCTCTGACTCCCCAGTGCTGGGATTAAAGGTGTGTACCATCATGCCCGACAAAATCTAACCTTTAAGAGAATAAAAACTTTTGCTTATTTGTTCACTGTCATCTCCTTCCAATGAAAGACTGTTCAACATGTATTAAATAAATGTTGTCAACAATGGTAAATTTAACATATGACAGACGTCATATAAGGCAAAAAATTTTAAATTCTAGTTTTGTTGATTTTTTGATATCTTGTGATAGCCTAAAAACAATTGTTTATTTTCTAAGAGAATAATTATATATGTTGAAACTTGTATTGACATGAATCTCTTAATTGTCTGCATATTTCCAATTATAACTTAAAACCTGAGTAGACTAAGGGACTGGTGAGGAGGGAAGGATCTCCTGAGGAAATGGGTAACTACAATAGATCCTGTTTTAGTCCATGTTCTATTGTTAAAAGACACTGTTACAGACACAAAACTTAAAAGGAAAGAATTTAACTGGGGGCTTGCTTATAGTTTCAGGGTCTTATCCATTATCATGGCAGGGAGCATGGCAGTAACCAAGCAGGTATGGAACTGGAGAAGTAGTGGATAACTTTACATCCTAACCCTTAGGCAGCATCCAGAGAGAGAAAGGGCCTGGCATGAGCTTTTTTAAAATTTTATTTAATTTTATTTTGTACTTATTCAATTTACATCATGCTCACTGCCCTCCTCCCAGTCACCCCCTTACAATACTTCCTCCCCCCATCTCCTAAGAGCAGGTGTGGGGCTAGGAACATCATCTCCCACTGAGCCTAAACAAGTTAGAACATATCCCACACACAGGCAACAACTTTTGGGATAACCCCCATTCCAGTTTTTCAGGAATCACATGAATACCAAGCTTTTCATACATTACATTTGTGTGGGAAAGACTAGGTCTACCCTTTATATGTTCTTTGGTTGGTAGTTCAGACTCTGAGAGTCCCAAAGGTCCAGGTTAGTTGACTCTGCTGGTGTCCCTGTGGTGTTCTTATCTAACCCTTTGTGGTCCCAAATTCTTTCCCCTATTCTTCAATAAGAATCTCCAAGCTCCATACACTGTTGTTGGCTGTGGGTGTCCGTATCTGAGTCAGCTTCTGGTTGAATATTCTCAAAGGACAACATGTTCCTATCTACAAGCAAAGCAGAGTACCATTAATAGTGTCAGAGATTGGTGCTTGCCCACAGGATAGGTCTCAAGTTGGGCCAGTTATTGGATGGCCATTCACTCAATTTTTGCTCAAACCCCCATGCCTGCATTTCCTGTAGACTGGTTAAATTTTGGGTTGAAAGTTTTGTGGGTGACTTGGTGTCTCTGCTGCTCTACTGGAGTTCTGGCTTAACTATAGGGGATTGCCTCTTCAGGTTCTATATCCCCAGTGTAGTGAGTCATAGATAACTTCACCCCATTAATTCTTGGGTGCCTTCCTTATGCCAGGTCTCTGTCTCATCCTAGATATCTCCTCCTACCTCCTCACCCCCATCAGGTGCAGATTTCCATTCATTTTCATTGACATCTAGATATTTCTCCAGGCATTCCCCACTCCTGACCCTGAACCACCTTTGCCCGCCCCTTCTCCCCTCCTTCCTGGCATGGACTTTTGGAAACTTAACCCCTCCATGACCACCCCCAAGGATACACCTTCTCCAATGAGGATGCATGTCTAAACAGTTCATCAACCGGGGACATGCAAATATTTGAACCTATTAAGACCATTATTATTAAAACTACCAGAAATAGTTTTAGATGGATGGGGTATAGGTGGGTGGACTGGAACAGAAGGATCAAATAGGGAGGAGAAGGGAAAAAGAGGAAAAGAGAAAATGAGTAAGGACAGCTAATACTAGGAGCTACTTGATATGTCATATGGGAACCTATTAAACTAGAAGTGCCTTAAAATCTCTCTACATATGAAAGTAAACTAAATGGAATCATTAAGAAATATGGTAGACAAAGACCTAACTAAACATCTCCCACCACCAAATGTACCAGGAATGGATAACATCTAATTGAGTTGTTGGCCGAAGAAGCACCATCAAAGTCCCCAAACAACCCAGGCTATTGCTCTCCACAAACTGATGGTATGACCCTATTGCTGAAGACAACATCTACACAATTGAACACAGAGAATTCAAGCTAGTGCATACCTAGAGCTATCACCTCTGCTGACAAATGTTCATGGCTGGAAGGTAGTCTGCACACTATTAGGGGGTAAAAGCAAATACCAGCCCAGCTACAAACAGTTCAATTTACAGTAGTGATTTGTCTGCATGATAGTCTGGTACAATAGTGACACAATGCAATAAAACAACACTGCTATACTCGTAAATCAGTGTCTTGCTCAGCCATCATGAGAGAAGCTACCTTATAACTAGATAAATGTTCAGAGAATGAGGTACCTTGGAACTCTCAGTCCTAAATGGGTTGTCTCCATCAAATCTCTCCCCTCAGGGCTCAAGGCATTTTGTGCCAGAGGTGACAGAATGATTATAAGAACCAGTAAGGATGGATCACACCAGGGAAACAATCTTCTACAGACAACAGGGCTGAAAGACATATGAACTCACAAAGACTGGCAGCACAGACAGGCTTGCGATGGTCAAAGACAGATGGAGTCCTAAATTTGACAGAGGATATGGACACAAGCCTTCATCCCTAACCCAGAAGCTATCTTGAAATGACAACTGCTTGCCAAGAAAAACTTAGTTTTCTCTAACAGAGTCTCACTATACATACAAACCATGCTTAAAGGCAGCTGTATGCTTAGCAGTAGATGACTAACATAATACAAACTCAATGGTCACTTGGAGGATTTTTAATCTCACAATGCTTTGTTGGTTCAATTTTTGTTTATTTATCTTACAAGTCTTTTGTTATATGCTTTCTGATTTTGTGTTTTTATAGGTTTCTGTATGTTTAACTGTGTCTCTGTGTCTGTATATGTTTCTTGCGCTCTTAATTTTGCTCTTTTTTTATGTTTTCTTTGTCTCGTTCTTGTTCATTTGTTTATTATTCAGTTGCTTGTTTGGTTTCTGAGAAAGTAAGAAAGAAGGAGTGTAGATTTGGGTAGGTGGGGAATTAGGAGAATCTGGGAGTAGCTGGGGAATGGGAAATCATGATCAGAATAGAAGATATGAAAAATCTATTTTTAATAAAAATTAAACTCATAAAAATAATTATTATGTATTGTTTATACAATACATGTAATTTATTTCATATTGTGATTTATGTCTTTTTATGCCCTTTGTGTCTTTTAATGTAGTTGTGACCATTTTTATGATATTGGTATTTTGAAGACTTTAGGCTTATTTCTCCATATTCTAAATTATGATTTTTTCCTTGTGCTATTTTAAAGTTTATACCTTATTTCCTATACTTATTATATAATTAATATCTGAAGGTCTTGTTAAATTCGGATTTAATATTTTATAGTAAGAGTGTTTCCTAGGTGGTTTTGTGTATTATAATATTTCTTATTATTCCATCATTAGTAGGTGATTAAGATATCAAGCAACATCATTTTTATAAAGGAACATTTTTCTCTTTGACAACTTCATATTCCTTCTTAGGTATCTTTCTATATTACTTGGCATAGAACTTTAACGATGCAAAATTTTACTTCCAAAGCTCTTAATCTATTGTTTCCAGAAAAAGTTGGCATTCCTTGTATCAATTGCTTGTACTGGAGTTACGAAAGAATACATTTGTGAATTTGTCTGTCCACAGTATTTATAGGCTGAAATTATTTGGATCTTTATTTCCCTGAAGTGTGTGTGTGTGTGTGTGTGTGTGTGTGTGTGCATGCGCACGCGCACACGCGCACAATTCTTAAACATTATATTAATAAAGATCAAACTTCATGGTACATCTACTACTAATCTATATTTCCAGGTTCTCCCTAATGCCAAAAGCAATTTAAGGTATATAAAATCATATTTTTCCTATAATATCCTGTAGAGAAAATGTTACAAGAAAGAGACATTAAAAAGTATTTGGAGCAATACCTTGAGTGAGCAAGGTGGGATTTGATACACAATAGAATATATTGGTCTCTTAAAGCTTAAAGAATATTTTTTCTATAGCAACAGAATGAAAACTATTAGAAAAGAGGCATGCGTAGTTATGCAGAGTTGAGTAGAAATATTAATAGTTTATAATTTACTGTTCCAGTTAAGGACATGGAGTCATCCCTGAATATTTGCTTTGGGAAATAAGATTGCTCAGCTTATTTCATAGTGATATCCTTGAGGTAAAAAAAAAATTACCTAAGTTCAGATCCTTCAAACCCACACAAATTAGTTACACATAAGCATGACAGTTTAATTGTAATTTCAGCCCTCAGGGGCAGGGACATGAGATTCATGAAACAATATGGCTTGCTAGATTAACTCAAACCAGAGAGTTCTGGCTTTGATTGAGACCCTGTCTCAAAGATAAGAACCACTGAGGAATATTTCTTATATAAACTTTGAACTCTAAATACGTTTTCATACTCACAAACAAGTAAGTCTTCACAAACAAACATATATACATGAAAAGAAGATAAAAATATACCTTCTAGCATGAAAGGGGGGAAGAGATTGGTTATTGAGGGTCATTATAAATGTTAGAGTTAAATTAAATATTATAGTGATTTGTAAACAAATTAATCTGGATGCAAAATAAGTACCTGTATAATTTCAGAATCATCAAATAGACTGCTCCCAATATTCTTGACACGAATAATTTGGTAAGGGCTGTACATAAAATATGTAGAAACTGAAAAGAAATAGTATTTTACTAGAAATACAGTATCTGTGTGTAACCATTTGGATCCTATTCATGAAGGTGTCAAGTCCCATAAAGTAGAACACTTACTCTGGTAATTCAGTAGCTATCAAAGAATCCAATCAATTCCCACTGAAAGAGACCCACAGACAAAGAAAAAAAAAGTAATCTTACCTAGACTATGTAGGCTTCCTTTTGTTTGTTTGTTTGTTTGTTTGTTTGTTTGTTTGTAATCAGTGAAGAACAATGGAGGAACTATCTAATACCAGAAAACACAATTTATCTTGATTAGTCACAAGATGCTTAGGTAAAAATCAGCTTACAAGATGCATGAAAATAGCTTCTTCAAATATTGTCTAATGATCATTTCAAAAACACTAAAAATCTAAAACATTGAATTCTCATAAATGCTATTAAATTGCTTCTTTTCTAGTCCTTCTAATTCAATTGCTTGCATAAGTACCAGGGAATGGCCCTTTTCACTAAAACAATATACCATGACATAAAGACAAGCTAATTTTCTTTTCTTTTTGTTTTTCAGTTTTTTAATAGATATTTTCTTCATTTACATTTCAACTGCTATTCCAAAAGTCCCCTATACCCTCCCCCTGCCCTGCTCCCATACCCACCCACTCCCACTTCTTGACCCTGGCATTCCCCTCTACTGGGGCATATAAAGTTTGCAAGACCAAGGGGCCTCTCTTCCCAGTGATGGTCCACTAGGCCATCTTCTGCTACATGTGTAGCTAGAGACATGAGCTCAGGGGGTACTGGTTAATTCATACTGTTGTTCTACCTATAGGGTTGCAGACCCCTTCAGCTCCTTGGGTACTTTCTCTAGCTCCTCCATTGGGGGCCCTGTGTTCCATCCTATACATGACTGTGAGCATCCACTTCTGTATTTGCCATGTACTGGCATAGCCTCACAAGAGACAGCTATATCAGGGTCCTTTCAGCAAAATCTTGCTGGCTCATGCAATAGTGTCTGGGTTGGTGACTGATTATAAGATGGATCCCCAGGTGGGGCAATCTTTGGATGGTCCATCCTTTTCTCTCAGCTCTAAACTTTGTCTCTGTAACTCCTTCCATGGGTATTTTGTTCCCTATTCTAAGGAGGAATGAAGTATCCATTCATTGGTCTTCATTCTTCTTGATTTTCTTGTGTTTTGAAAATTGTATCTTGGGTATTCTAAGTTTCTGGGCTAATATCCACTTATCAGTGAGTGCATATCAAGTGACTTCTTTTGTGATTTGGTTACTTTACTCAGGATGATATCCTCCAGATCCATCCATTTACTTAAGAATTTCATCAATTCATTGTTTTGAATAGCTGAGTAGTACTCCATTTTGTAAATATACCACATTTTCTACATCCATTCCTCTGTTTAGGGACATCTGGGTTCTTTCCAGCTTCTGCCTANTATAAATAAGGCTGCTATGAACATAGTGGAACATGTGTCCTTATAACCAGTTGGAACATCTTTTGGGTGTGTACCCAGGAGAGGCATTGCTGGATCTTCCAGTAGTTCTATGTCCAATTCTCAAGCTAGTTCACAGAAGAATATGAGTATTAACTTTGAATTTAAGAGCACATACTAGATTCTTCTTACTTTGATATTCAAATCTCAATGACAAAGTCTAAATATCTATAAAGTCTAAATATCTATAATACCACCAATAATAAACTCAAATACTGATATCCAAATTTGGACTTTATAAGAGAGACAAAATTGTTCCAATTGGTTTACATGAATATATGATGAGAATAACTATCGTCGAAAGAAAAGGTCATGTTTGGTTAGTGTGTTAATCAGGTCACATTGAGTTTAAAATATTCTTAGTGAAAGATAGAACTATTTTTTTCTAATTGCTTTCTTTAGGATATTTTTTCTTATAGTTAGTATTAACATTTCTTATTTCATCCTCGACATATATAAGCATAATGAATTCACAATAAATTCAATTTATTGAGCAATTTAGAAAAGACCTAGGCATTAGAAAATTAATTTTGTGTCACTGCATAATTTTCATTATGACCGTACAGGACTTATCTACAAAATTATATTTTTATTATATCCCAAACCCATAAAGGAAGTTGAAAATTTAAAAAATATAATTATTTAGCCAATTTTATAAGGCATATAAAAAAACATGCCATAACTTTAAAATTGTTTTAGGGTGGTAGTGATGTAAGGAAACCAATGAATATTTTGAGTCTTCATATTCATTGTCATCTTGAAACTGAGCAAGCAGACCTTACACCATATTTGTGATACATTCTCAAGATAAAGTTATGCTCTGAGAATGCCTGGGAGGCATTGTCCTTCTTTTTCCACAGAGAGATCTTTTATTAAGTGGGGTAGGTCTTGGGAGGCTGAGAAATGTAAAACTGACTGCTTTCTGACATAGGCAGAAAAAAACAACAAATGACCAGCAGTTTTCCCTCCTCTCATCCAAGTCCCTTCCCCCATTTCCCTTCTATACACCCCCATACACTCCTCCTCAAGTTCTCTTTAGAACAGGGCAGAACTCCCACAGATATCAACCAAAGAAGACATATCAAATTGTAATAAGACTAGACAGTTCCCCTCATATTAAGGCTGTGTTAGACAACCCAGTGGGAGGAAAGGGGTCCCCAAAGCAGACAAAAGAGTCAGAGATAGCCCTGATCCTACTGTTAGGAGTCCCATAAGAACACAAAGCTACACAACCATAACATATATGCAGGCATAAGCTACATGCGTGCTCTTTGGTTGGTGGTTCAGTTTTTGTAAACCCTTGTGAGTCTAGATTAGTTGATTCTGTGGATTTTCTTTTAGTGTCCTGGAACCCTCTGATTCCTACAGTCTTCTCCACCACCACTGTAAGATTTCTTGAGCTCTATTTAATATTTGCCTGTGGATCTTTGTATTAATGAGACATTGTCTTAAGTGAATTCATGTGGGAAGACTCATCTTATTTGTCGGTTGTACCATTCTCTGACCAGGAACTACTGAACAATATAGAGAAAGCAACTTTCATACTAGCATGCATGCATTAAATTATTGCTCTATGCTATGGATTGTAGATGCTATGTATCCAGCTGGATCCAGTTCTTGACACTTCGATTTCTCTTCTATCATGGATTATAACCTATAATTATGAGCCAGAATATACCTTTTCTCACTTAAGTTGCTTTTGCCACAATAATAGGAAACCAAACTAAAACAATGTTTTACTGACCACTTATTATAAACAAGATACCTTTTGAGGGAGAAATGGTCCAAAGAGATTTTATATATATTATATATAAAATATTATATATATTATATATATTATATATATATATAATTTTTTACACTCAATATTCTATTTCTTGCCCCCCATCCATCCTCAGACTGCTCCACATCCCATCCCTCCTCCCCACCTCCCCTGTCTCCACATGAATGCCCCACCCCTATCCCACATGACCTCTAAACTCCCTGGGGCCTCCAGTCTCTTGAGAGATAGATACATCATCTCTGAATGAAAACAGACCCAGAAGCCCTCTACTGTATGTGTGTTGGGACCTCATATCAGCTGGTGTATACTGTCTCTTTGATGGTCCACTATTTGAGAGATCTCTGGGGTCCAGATTAATTGAGACTGTTGGTCCTCCTACAGGACCACCCTTCTCCTCAGCTTCTTTCAGCTTTTCCGTAATTCAACAACATGGTTCAGCTGCTTCTGTCCATTGGTTGGGTGCAAATATCTGCATCTGACTCTTTCAGCTGCTTGTTGGGTCTTTCGGGGAGCAGTCATGATAAGTCCCTTTTTTTTGAGCCCCCCCCCATAGCCTTAGTAAGAGTGTCAGGCCTTGGGACATCCCTGTGAGCTGGATACCACTCAAAAATTGTATTATATAATAGGTACATCAATCAGGACAAATAGGCCAAGCCCAAAAACTACGATAATTAAGAATGAGAAGTAAGTGAGAAATAAGAGCCATGGAGAAGAATCACTTCACTTTCAATGGAAAAGGCAAGCTGAATCAGGGATTGAATGGTTCTAAAAAACATTTTCTG
Organism: Mus pahari; assembly: GCF_900095145.1. NCBI lineage: Eukaryota > Metazoa > Chordata > Mammalia > Rodentia > Muridae > Mus > Mus pahari. The sequence continues at coordinate 31,132,807 of NC_034613.1, read as the reverse complement.
AAGGAGTTGAAACTTTAATTAGAATACGGAAGAATAGATAATATTCAGAGGCGGGTAGAGGAGTGTAATGATCATTTTTAGAGAGGACAAAGTCATGAGAAGAATCACAGGGAAGTCAATATGTTTGATATTTATGAAGTGCATTGGGTACAAGACTGTTGCTAGCTGCCAAAGCATTTGCTAATTCAAGTCAGGAGTTTTAAAAAAATGATGTATTTCCCTATAAATTTCCAAATGCTCATTAAAATGAAAGGTATTCACAAGTGTAAAATTAGCACATCTTATGTATCTAAATTTAACAGAACTTAAAATATCTTTAAAATACTTTCATGTGGTTACAGTAATTAAATTTTGCCTACAAACAAGATCTTACGTTTATTATTCAATGTGTGTTCTGTATTTTAACTTTTTCTTTATTCTCATTATTATTGACACACATTTAGAACAGTCATTATAATTGGTTATATTTAAAAGTAAAATAGTATAATACAATTTTAATTTAAGTGGGAGTGGCATCTCTCTAGTATTCTGCAATAAGCAATTTGGCTTCATCTCAAACTTTCTATCTATTAAATGAAGGAATATGTTCTGATCCATAGTTTTGAAGTCATTTACACACTTCAAATGATATATTTTTATAATAATCCTAACTTGTCTAAATTAGACTATATCATCTTCCCTCTGTCCTTCTTCCCTCCGAATCCTCCTCATGCATTTTTTTGCCCTCTCAATTCCATGACCTCCTTTTTATGGGCAAGCACCAATCCCTGACGTTGTTAATGTTACTACGTTATGCTTGCAGACAGAAAACTAGCATAATTGTCCTCTTAGATGCTCTACCCAGCAGCTGTCTGAAACAGACAGACACAGACAACTAAATATTGGAGGTCAGAAACTCTTATGGAAGGTTTAGGGAAAGGATTGAAGTCTCTGAAGGAGATAGAGAATCCAAAGAATGACCAACAGAGTCAACTAGTCTGGACATCTGGGTACTCTCAGAGATTGAACTACTAACCAAAGACATACACCAGCTTGAATGCGGCCTCCAGTACATATGTAGTATATTTACAGCTCAGTATCCATATGGGGCCCCAAGAACTACAAGGTAAGCTCTCCCTAAATCTGAAGCCTAACTATGTTATCTGTTTGTTCCCCCAACAGGGCTGTCTTGTCTGGACTCAGAGGGAGAAGATGTGTCTAACCAGGTAGAGACTTGATGCTCCAGGGTTGGGTGATACCCAAAGGGGGGCCCACCTTCTCAGAAGAAAAGGGGTATGGGGGATCCAGAAGAAGAATATCTGTGAGGATGACCTGGAAGAGGGCATCATTTGGAAGATAGATAGATAGATAGATAGATAGATAGATAGATAGATAGATAGATTAATATAAATTTTAAAAAGTCTCTTCCTTATCAGGAAGTTTCTCCAATTCACTTCAATGACTAATAAATTTAACAATAATTCAAATATGATTCTTTTATAAACAATAAAATTCATATAATACAGAAGGGCTAAAGTTTTTATTATTAGCACAGAAATTCTCAAACAGGTATATTATAAATATGACAAAATTATAGGAAATTATAAATATTCCACTGTAATATATACATGTTTGCCTAATTTGGTTTAACATTAAAACCACAGTATATATGTGTATATGTGTATATGTGTATATATATATATATATATATATATGTGTGTGTGTGTGTGTGTTATATATATAGTATATATATGTATATATTATATATATATATGTATATATTATATACATATATATTTATATTAGTATAAAGGAGCCTTGAATTTTTTTCTATTTATTCTCTCATATTATACATCCCCACTGAACCATCCCCTCCCTTCATTCCTCCCAGTCCTCTGAATCCACAGCTTCTCCACAGCTTCTCCACAGCTTCTCAACAGCTTCTCCACTTCCCTTTGGAAAAAAGCAGAATTCCCAGCCTTATCAACCACACATAGCACAAAAAGGGTTCAATAACACTCTGCACAAGTCCTCATATAAATGCTGGTCAAGGCAACCCAGTAGGAGGAAATGGGTTATAAGAGAGGGCAAAAGAGTCAAAGACACCTTCACTCCCATTGTCAGGAGTACCACACAAATACCAAGGTAAACAAACACAACATATATGCAGCAGACAAAGCAAAGACCCATGCAGGTTCCATCAGGCTTTGTGAGCCTCTATGAGCCCTAGTGTGTTGATTCTGTGAGCTGTGTTCTCCTGGTGTCCTTGAACTCTCTGAGTGTGTGTGTGAGCAGGGTATTTGGAAATGAATGATATGTTTTTTCAAAAGTAACAAACTTCTAAGTGGGCATATTAATAGCTAGGAACATTGTCACATTAAAAACTGAGAGGATACTAAAAACAAAAATGTCCTATGAGGAACAACAGTAAAACTTCTACAATTTTGCATGTGTCTTATAAGTTAACACATACAAGAATCCCAGGTAACTAATACTGACCTGGCATACTCTATTGTCTTATGCTGTCAGAATCAAAACAACTGGTTAAATTATATTATATGGAAGAGTTCCAAGCATACAGATCTTCCTTCTAATTTTGATGACAATGATCTCTCAAGGATTGATATGCTGTTTTTTTAGTGTATTAGCATTGAAGAATTTTAGTGTTTAATTGAGAAAATACATTCTCAGAGCACAATAAAGATGCTCAGGAAGCTTATATTGAACATACAAAATGAGACAACATTAATCTTTGATATTTCTGAATATTAGATATCATGTAATTCAGTCCATTAAACTCATTCATGAATGACTCACCATGCATCAGTAAGTTCTAAATAAAGTTACCTTTGCCCCTTTTCTATCTCTTATCACTTTGGGTAAAATGTTGAATATACACACATAAGAGAAGAAACTCCAGGAAAATACCCACAAATATAAGGAAGCTCATAATAAATTTCCTCCATCTGAGCACATGCTAATCTCTCTATTAAAGCATGTGACAAGTCAGGTCACTTTTCAACCTTGAGCTCTGCCAAAAATTAGGCAACAGTGGAGAGTTTAACATGGCTCATCAGGACACACTCAAACTCTAAGGCAAGAGACAGTATTACAAAACAAAAAGCTACATCAGAGATGGAATGTCTTAAATCTCCATGGGTACTATCAACCTTATTTTGTCTAAAACTATTTTGGAAGTAAAAGTGACTACACTTTCTCTCAGCTTAGAAAAATCAAGTCAACATGACTCTTCATCTACAAAAATAGAGAGATACATTATAATCATTGTTCTGACTTGCTTTCAGTAGTGCTGTTTCTTGAAAAATTATCCTAGCAAAAGTGTATATTATCAATATCTTAACATGAATCGTATCAGACTCAATAGAAATAAATTTATTTCCCATTTTATATGGTATTATTTATCATAGACATATACATTTACAAAATTTTACTTCTGATTTTTTTCAGTTACCTGCAATCAACAAAAGTCTGAAAATATCAATGAGGAATTATAGGAATAACAGTAACTTTTATATTCTATACTGTTCTGATTAATATAAAGAACTCTTGAACTGTCTAGTTGTAACATAAACAAGGAGAATATATTCACGCTGTGTGGGTTATATGTCCATTGCTCCCTTGGAAGTTACCCTAGTAATCTGGATAACTTTCACAAGCATCACTGTGCTCACCTTCCAAAGACTTCTGTTTTACTGAATAGACTCACAGTACAAAAATAGAGATTATGATCATTTAGATGTGCCCAAAAAAAGGTAGAAAGTATTTTCTTTAAGGGAAAATATGAATTCCCTTGGAGGCTTTCTGTCCAACAACAGTTCTCTTCAAGCTGCAAAGCCACAAAAATCGTAACAACTCAGTCCATAAAGTTGAAATACAGGAGGTATTTGGTATTTATTAGCTAAGACCATTGATAATACAACATAACTATATAGAAATATATATGTGCATGCTTATGTGAGCTTATGTGAGCTTTCCCCTCTTTTTCCATTTTTTTCTACCCAGGTTCCCAACATATGCAACTTTGCTGTCTATATTCTGAGTAGATTGTCCACACTTAGTTTATTCACTCAAATGATTGCCTTTATAAATATCCTCATAGACATAACAAGGATGGTGGTCTGCCTATTTTATAAGTATCTTTCTGTCCATTCAAATTATCCATAAATGTTAACTACTATACTCATCAAAGAAAATTTAGCAGTACAGAGAGGGTAGGGTGGAAAAAGAAGGAAGAAGGCAAGAAAGAAGAAAGAAAAAAATCATATAATTTTTATTATGGAGCAGATGTTTAACTTATGATGAAATTACATACCAGCAAACTCATCATGCACTGAAAATATACTAAATCCAAAATGTATTTATTACCCTTAAAGCCACCAAATATAGCTTTGCCTAAACTACCTATTAAATGAGTTCAAAACATTTACATTAGCCTACAGCTGAGAAAAGGCATTTACATAATCCTATTTGATAATAAAGTACTGAATAGTTCGTATAATGTATTCATTCTTTACATCTTATAATTCTGGATACATGATACACTTTAGAGAATCAGTTGTTTCTGTTCATGACGTAGTGTCTAACAGGAAGGTGCATCTTGGTGCTGCTCAACATCACAAAGAGGGTAACCTAGCAAATACTACTCCTAGGAAAGTTCAAACTATGATTTCAATTCAATGTGTATTATTTTTGTGCCATCACAAAATGCAAAACTGAAGAAGTGGGATCATTGTAAATTAGATGTCATCTATAAATGGCTATGTTATAATTTATCCATTTTGTTATTCCTTATTGAGGTTCATTTCTTACTGCGCCTAATTTATAAATAGTTTTATCACACTCATGTACACAGAAAAAATATATAGTATATGTAGAGTTGCTGTGCAATTCAATCTTCTACGATATCTTTTGGAACTTACCACTATGGACAAAGATATACTACAGTCCATGTTTATTGGGATCATACTTGCACACCAAGAAACAGGTCATAAAAATTGGAAAACCAAAGAAAAAAGGCACTGGCTTTACAATTAAAATATTAGTATCGCTATGTGGAGGACTCTAATACCTGCCTCAACTGCAGTTGTACACTAATTTTTCTGTTCTGAAAAGACAAGAATTCAGAAAAAACATAGTAGTAGTACAAGCGATCAAGAGTTTAATGAGAACAAGCAAAGAATCAAGGAGCTTTAGGCAAATAAATTGGGCCAAGCTGAGCAGCAATGAACTGATCCTAATTTGTATGTGGGCTTGGATCTCTCCTCTCCCTATTACTCCTTCCTAAAGTCTGCTACAGGGTGAACAGTTGCAAGAAAAGAGTAAGATTTTTTTTCTCAGAAGCCTGACTTACCTAATATTAAGTCTATTCAATGTATAAGATGCAAGAATATATATAGGGATTTAGGTAGCCCAAAGCTGAAAAGCTGAATAAGAGAAAGGGTAAAAAACATTCTTCAAATGCTTCCCTGGAAAGTAAATATTGAAATTGCTTTAATTTTGCATAGCTAGTACAGGTCACTAATGACCTTCCAACATGATTTTGAACTCACAGATGATTCATTTAGCATCTACCATCTCAGCTATCTTATATTTGAGCACTACTAAATTAATGCCATTTTCTTTAAATCCTGTGTCTGTGGGCTGGTAAGTAGATACCTCAAAGAACTAACATTTTAACTTACAGTATTATAAATGATGAGAGGCTTCCTATGAAATGATTTAAAACTATTATGTTCATAAAATCTGTTTACAAAGAGAAAATCTACTTAGCATATGCACATAGTTTTCAAATACATTATCATGTCCTCTTTGTAAAAGCTACATTCATTCAAAATGTAATTCTATTCATGAGCTCAGTTGTATCTAGAATTTAAAGGGGGGAATATTTCAAGAGAATACACTTTCAGCAGTAAGTACAATTTTAAGAGGTATTCTCCTGTTGTACTGCTTTATAAACAAACAAAAAATCATACTTTCATGATTTCAACTAGACCATATGATTATGTTGAAATGGTCATTCTCTTACAAGAAAATAAATGTGAATAAAGCAAAAATACAAATGCCAGGGTTGCTCATAAAACTGACACTAAAAACTTAGAAAAACTAAACTATAAAGAAAGACTGTAGGCCATTACTTAATTACAACAGATTCAGTGAGAAATGGTATAATCCTCCTGGAAAGCTTGTTTTTTGTTTTGTTTTGTTTTCTTTGGTTTTTTGTTTTTTTTACAATATGTAACACAAGCATTTATGAGTGATGTGTGCCCTAATAGCTATTTGAAATTTAATTCAGCATTTAGCAACATGGGAAGGAAGATCTGCTTCTCTTTCCCTTTGAGGTAAATGGCAACACTTGACTCTCTCCAATCCTTTGAGGAGTTGGGGGCAATGAAATGTGGGCATGAATATTTCATTTCTAGGCAGGGGCACTTAAAAGCCAGCAAGCAATTCATTTTATTCTCATTTCCTGCTAGTATATTCATAAGAATGTATTGAGAGGGCAGTTTCAGAAAGTAAAGGAGCTCAGTAAATTTGAGTCTAGCCAACATACAATGGAATTGTAACACTAACAAGATACAAAGCAGTGTTTTAAGCCACAGATTTTAGAGTATTATTGTAGCATAGCCTAACATATCCAGACTAAAATTGTCTAAAATTTTATATAATAAAAATAAATAAATATATAATAAAGTAATAAATCTGTATGTAAAAAAATAAAAATAATTGTTAAATTAGAAACCAAAGAATCTCATAAAAAATAATTTTGAAGTACATGGCAGTATGTCTTTTTAGTATATTACACAACTCCAAAAAAAGAAGAAGAAGAAGAAGAAGAAGAAGAAGAAGAAGAAGAAGAAGAAGAAGAAGAAGAAGAAGAAGAAGAAGAAGAAGAAGAAGAACATAATAACCAGGATACAATCCACAGAACCCAAAAAGTTTAACAAACCAAAGTCCCAAGTGAGGATGTCTCAGTCCCACTTGGGAGGGAGAAGAAAGTAATCACATGAGGGGAGGGAGAGAGGGATCCAGGTCGGAAATGGGACAGGGAGGGGAAGAGGGGAACATGATCAGATTTTGGGTAGAACAGGAAAAAGAATGGAAACAGGCAACCTCAAGAAGTAGGAGATGGGTGGACCTTCCAGAAACCACATAAAGCCAGGCATCAACTCCAGTACATCTACAGGGATATGGGAGGCAGACACAAGAGATTCTCAAGAAGCTCACAGGCCTAGTATATGCAGCAGAGAATCAAAAGACATCCTCTCAGATAAGGTAGAAAGGTGAAGCACTCAATTCCAAGGTTGTCATCTGGCCTAAACACAAAGACACACACACATACACACACACACACACACAGAGAGAGAGAGAGAGAGAGAGAGAGAGAGAGAGAGAGAGAGAGAGAGAGAGACTCCTGTGCCTTTACTTAACACCCACATGAACACACATCAAACACAGATACACTCACACTTATATTGTTCTCATTTTATGAGTATTATGGTTTGAGTATGAACTGTATAGTATTTACACACACTCATAATTTGAAAAGCTTTCACTCCTGGGTTTCTGTGTTGAGGAACTTTATAAGAAGAAAGTAAATAGCTGTGAGCATATCCTTCAGTGCTACACCTTGTCATGCATCTCTCTTGTAGTCACTTTTCTGCTTCCTGTCTACTGTGAGGTAAAGGAGGGTTATTTGCAATCTGATCTGCGACTTGCTCTGTCCAAGTCCATGATGCTAAGCCAGCACATTCTGCATATTTTGAAACTGTGAGACAAAATTAGTCCTCCCGCTTGGAGTTGTTCGCTAGTTGGGTCACAGCTATACAAAAGTAATACAGGAGAAAGGGACCACAATGTAGGATCTTGTAGTACCTTCCTGTCAATGTTTATCTTAAACTTTTACAATTGCTATGTGGATTGAATTTAGATACTGTAGAAGAAGTTATGTAGAGAAGTCCTAAGCTGTTGCATGTAAAATGTAATGGATTTGTCTAGTGGGAGCATACACTGAAACATAGACAGGCATGAATTCAATAAAAATTGCATGGGCAAATAAGGTTTGAGATGGAAGTGAGACTATATGAAAAATGATACTAGCAATGTAATATGTCTTATAGTATTGCAAATAATCTGTTCATATTTAGTCCATCTTTATGGCACTCTGAATATAAAAGCAATGGAATAACTAATTGCACAGAAGGAATTTTCAGGCAGTCCATCATTTAGGTGGTAGCATGATTATATCTGACTTCTTTTAATCAAGTATAGTGTGAGAATTGCTAAAAGGAAGCAGCAAGATAAGATTTACAGTCTTGGGATCTGGTCAAATAATCCTGAGTAAAGTTTCTAAGGAATGCATATTTTTTAAGAGAATAGCACAATATAAAATAAGCCAAGATATTTGTATAAGATTAATAGAAATGATTCTTTAAAGGCATCTCAGGAATTGAACTGGTCCCATCTGTTCCTAGCTCAAAGGTTTGAAAATTTTAACTCATCAAGAGAAAGGTTTGTATTGTGGTCCACCTTTGTAATCTCAGAATTTGAGAGGTTGAGGCAGAACTACCATGCCCTAGATGCTAGCCTGAACTACACAGTAACAAGCCAGGCATGACTTCATTATGGAAGAAAGATGCCCAGCTCACACAGAACCTGTAAGGAAGTTGTTGCCCTAGGATTCCAATTCTGAAGCTCTAGTTAAAGAATCTCCACCTAACGTTCTAGCTGACAGCTGATTCTCCCTGAGTTCTATGCATGGTTATTTAGGTATGAAAAACAGAAGTCTCCACTTATTTTTCACAGGGTGGTCTATGTCTAGCAGGACAGGTACCATATTAACAGCATCAGATGCCCTGCAGTGAATCCTGAGTAGGAAATGGATGAAGCTGTGAGAGTGGGACCTAAAATGCAAGAAGCTAGAAATGAATAAAATGTGAAGCATCATCCAGAAGAGCCACAGGCATTGAGTGGAGCCCACCTAAGTGGAAGATCATATATACTGTAAAAGAAATAGCAGTATATGCAGGGCTACCCAAGCTTCTTTGAATCTACAACATACTACCACTGTTCCAGTTGATAGACATGAATTTACAGGGTTTAATATTTGCCTTTCTGAGGTTTGTACTTGCTCAAGTTGGCTTCCTGCTTTCTGCACCTCTATTGTTCCCTCTTTGAAAGGAGAATGTTTATTATATGTCATTGGATATTTGAAGTGTGTAATTTTCTTTTTCATTCCACAGGGGCTTATTATAGGCAAAGTTTGCTTTAGGTTTTAGAATAGACTTTGAATGTAGGCTTTTTTGAACAAGGTTGAAACTGTGAAAATCTGATGACCTCTTGGAGTAAATAGGTCTTGTCATATGAAACTACCAGGGCCATTTGGGGACCTAGGTTTAGAATGCTATAGTTTCTTATGAAATGGTATCCAGAGGATCATTTTTACAATGCCTAGTAAATGTTGTTGGACCTATTTTTGAAGGCTGTAGAAACTCTAGGAGAAGAAGCCTAGTTAGAAGAAGTTGGGCTGGAGAGGTGGCTTAGACATTTAAGGATAAAGCACAACAACAACAACAACAGCAATAGACAAGAAATAAGTCACTGGGGCTCTGTCTGGTTCTGTCTTTTATTATATTCCTGTATTTTTCTGCTTCCTGTCCACCTTGAGATTTCAAAACTCTTCCTCTGGCATAACAACTAGTTTAGTCCCCCAAACCATGAGAAAACAAACAACCAGAATCAACAAAATAGAAGCTCTTCCACCAATAGTTCAGTCCAGGTATATGGATCACACAATTGTTATCTGAGCCTTTTTTAAAGCATGAGCCAAAAAATGTATCTTTCTTCCTTTTAAGCTTTTCTCTTAGGTATTTATTTAACAGCTACACAAATGTAACTAGCAAAAACCATGAAGACTATTTGTGATATAACATTGAGAGGATAAAGTTAAGTTACAAATCATGTGCAATTCAGTTTTTGTTGCCAATACGTACATCACACATGCATACACTAAGATGCTAACATTGGTTAGCACTAATGAGCATATCTTTACTACTTTCCTTTTCTCTCAAATATAATTGCAGAAATTTCACATGCACTACCCCTGTAACAGTTTGAAAGGATTGATTTTTAATATTAATGAAATCACTGTTAATTCAGAGGCTTATGTGAGGTTAATATAGTTTAAGGAATTTTTTTACTTTTTTTTTTTTTTGCTGCAACAAGGATAGAAACAATATTAACATGCACACAGAGATAAAGATAGCTTTTTTTACACAATCTGAATCTTATAATAAGTATCTTCAGCATAAAGTAGATAAGTCTGATTTATTTCCTTTCATTTTTTTTCCAGCAGATGGGCAGCTGTTCTTTTACTCATAAACCTGCTGCTACAAGTAGGAAATTCAAGCCAAGACCCTGAGGGGTGATTTTTAATCATTTATGGTGAGCTCTGGGGAAGAAAAGAGGCTATTGTTATGCAACTCACAGAGCCCTTCCACCTTCTCCTTTCAACTCCATTTTGATTCTGCTACTTCTAGTTTCAGATACTAGCTGAATTTTGAAAGATGATTTTAATCAAAAACAGGTCACATTTAACATTCCTTTGTGATTAATGGAATTATGTTACTTATTGCCTTTAACAGGATGACAATTTATGCCACATATCATTACCATGACACTTTGTTACTGATTCCCAAGGCAGGTTAGGTAGGGAAAAAAACATTGTCCATCCAAATAAGGGTCAGATAATTGTGGTATGAGTTGATGTGTACTAATGGGTACTTTATTGGAGGATTTTCTTTATCACTGTTCCTTCAAAAAAAAATGAAAGAAATCAGAAATGCCAAAAAAATCAATAAAAAGACTGCTAAGGCATTAATAGACACAATGTACAGTTATGCTTGGTAATATTTAATTATAAAAACTTCAAGATTTTACATATAAACATCCATGCTGAACCTCAGATAGCCAAGGCAAGAAGAGAAAGGCATAACACACATCTCCATTCTTTTTTGCAACAAGCATTTATTGACTATCTATTGCATTCCTGTGCTAGAAAGCTAGTATACAGCTAGAGTGCAGGCTATGCTGATGGAACACATGAAAATGACATAGATGATATGAGAAGGTAAAAGAAAAGATACATGTCAGAAGTTTGAGGCCAGCTCTTGTAAAATATATCCTAGTCTTTGTCCTCTATAGGAGAGAGGGGCTTTCCACAGTCTGAAGCAATCAAGCCATGCCTTGCTTTTGCTCTCTCTTTAGGAGAGGGTTAAGAAACCTGGCTATGGTGTGACCTAACAGCCTCTAATTATGGACCAACCAAGTGCTTTTACTCCTATAGACTATGTTAAACTAAACCCCATGGTGTGGTACTTCTAACCACCCCTTACAAGATATAAAAGTCACTTATTCTCTTTGCTTCATGGAGTTTCACTAAAGGTCCTCTTTCTTCTCTGTGCCTATCACCATTATGTTGCCCATGACATCTCTCCTGATTACGTTTCCTATAAGTCATCCTTCTTAATGAAAATCTTCTCCAAGTTTTAAAGGAAAGCCACCCTTTCCCTGTAAAGCCTATTAATGATGTTTTCAAAAGTAGAGCATCTTTTTCTAATGCTCTCCCACTACAAAGACAGGTCTTGGCTTCAATAGTATCCATGTCCTCTCATCTAATATATTTCATTTCTGAAACATAATTTTGTTTCAGCTCTTTACCTAAACCAAGCCACCTTATGCTTTTTATTTCTGTTTTCTCCCAACAGGAAGGGAATATTCCTTCAAAAGTATTTTTTAAGGAATCAAAGAAATTAATTTTGTTCACATTATTGTTTTGTTGTTTACTATGTTGCAGTAACAAGTAAGCTTCATCTGTAAATAGGCATTGATCCTGTTCATCATCATTGTTGCTAGTTTTAGCATCCAGTGCTAGATCTGGTATAGGAGTGTCTGCTGAATACATGTGTTTTTAGATAAGAGGGGAGGGTGAGACAGGAGACAGAAAATATAGGTGTAGTTTCTGGTTTTATGACTTACTCTGCCAGTGTGGAAGATGAATGTGGTCAGGAAATTTTAATGAAGCAATACAGACTATTAAGGTGACTATAAAAAATAGAAAAAACAGTACTTGAAATGTGTTGAGTGACACAATCAAAGAAAAATGTAACAGTATTTTATCTCCTAAATAATGACCCAAATCAAATGAAGCAAGAAAGAGAAGTACATGCAAATTTGTTTCTGTTGTTATAACAAAATATATTATACTGAGAAACTTATTTATAATAGAAATTAATTTGTTACTGCTTTGAAAATTGAGAAATCTGCGAGAAAGGTGGCAGTATATTCAGGTTCTAGTTAGGGTTTTTTTTTTTTTTTTTTTTTTTTTTTATAATTTTCTAGGGACCAAACATAAACAAATTACACCAGAATATTCACTGTTACAATTATAAAAAGTACAAATAGATTTCTAGGGGAAGGTGTTACATTTCAACAGTATAAAACATGTGAGAAGATAAAAAAATAAAGAGCATTCAGGGAC
>NC_034613.1:31098300-31120251 GCF_900095145.1 Mus pahari | reverse complement strand
GCGAGAAAGGTGGCAGTATATTCAGGTTCTAGTTGAATTTTTTTTTTTTTTTTTTTTTTTTTTGGCTTCCAAGGGTCCATACATGGACAAAAGACACCAGAGTATTCACTTATACTCTTATAAAAAGTACAAATAGATTTCTAGGGGAAGGTGTTACATTTCAACAGTATAAAACATGTGAGAAGATAAAAAAATAAAGAGCATTCAGGGACTGGACCTAGACTACATTTATAGTCGATATGCAACTTGGTCTTCATGTGAGTCCTAGCAATTGGAGTGGGAGGTTGGGGGTATCTCTCACTCTGCTGCCTGCCATTGGATCCCCTTTCCCTAAGAGGACTACCTAGTTGGACCTTAGTGGGAGACAATGAACTTAGGCTTACAGTGATTGGATGTCCCAGTTGGGGTGGCATGAAAATGGGCCTTCCCTTTCTCCAACGAGAAGGGAAGGTAATAATGGAAGGAGGGATTTATAAGGTTAATACTAGAAGGAGAGGAGGGAGGGAATTGGGGGCTCAATCAGGATGTTAAAATGAATAAATTATTTAAAATATGATCTTAACTTCAAGCTTCTGAAGAAAGAAACTGAAAAAAGATCCCAGAAGATCCTGTGCTCATAGATTGGCAGGATTAATATAGTAAAAATGGACATCTTGCTGAAAGCAATCTACAGATTCAGTGGAATCCCCATCAAAAGTCCAACTCAATTCTCCTTGGAGTTAGAAAGAGCAATTTGCATATTCATTTGGAATAACAAAAAAAAAAAACAAAACAGAATAGTGAAAACTATTATCAACAACAAAAGAACTGCTGAGGAAATAACCATCCTTGAACTCAAACTGCACTACAGAGCAATAGTGAACATGGGATTGGTACAGAGACAGACAGGAAGATGAATGGAGTCGAATTGAAGACTCAGAAATGAACCCACACACATATGTTCACAGAGGAGCTAAAACCATCCAGTGGAAAAAAGACAGCATTTTCAACAAATGGTGCTGGTTCAAATGACGGTCAGTATGTAGAAGAATGCAAATCGATCCATTCTTATTGAATTGTACAAAGCTCAAGTCCAAGTGGATCAAAAAACTCCACATAAAACCAGATACACTAAAACTAATAGAAGAAAAAGTAGGGAATTGCCTCGAACACAGGGTTACAGGGAAATATTTCCTATACAGAATATCAATGGCTTATGCTCTAAGATCATTAATTCACAAATGGGACCTCATAAAACTGCACTTCTATAGGACAAAGGATACTGTCAATAGGACAAAATGGCAGCCAACAGATTGGAAAATATCTTTACCAATTATACATCCAGTAGAGGGATAATATCCAATGTACACAAAGAACTCAAGAAATTAGACTCCAGAAAACCAAATAACCCTACCAAAAGGAAGGTACAGAACTAAACAAAGAATTCTCAACTGAGGAAACTCAAATGGTCGAGAAGCATCTAAATAAAGGTTCAACATCCTTAGTCATCAGGGAAATGTAAATCCAAACAAACGTGATATTCTACCTCACACCAGTAAGAATGGCTAAGATCAAAAACTCAGGGGACAGCAGATGCTGGTGAGGATGTGGAGAAAGAGGAACACTTCTCCACTGTTGGTGGGATTGCAAGCTTGTACAATCACTCTAGAAATCAGTCTGGCAGTTACTCAGAAAATTAGACTTTGTACTACCTGAGGACCCAGCTATACCACTCCTGGGTATATACTGGGAAGATGTTCCAACTGGTAATAAGGACACATGCTCCACTATGTTCATGTCAGCCTTATTTATAATAGCCAGAAGCTGGAAAGAACCCAGATGTCCCTCATCAGAGGAATGGATACAGAAAATGTGGTACAATTACACAATGGAGTGCTACTCAGCTATTAAAAATGATGAATTCATGAAATTCTTAGACAAGTGGATGGAACTAGAAAATATCATCCTGACTGAGGTAACCAAATCACACAAAAAATAAAACCATATATGATATGCACTTACTGATAAGTGAATATTAACCTAAAAGCTCAGAATACCCAAGATATAATTCACAGACCATATGAAGCTCAAGATGAAGGAAGACCAAAGTGTGGGTGCTTCAGTTCTTCATAGAAGGGGCAACAAAATACTCATGATAATAAATACGGAAACAAAGTGTGGAGCAGAGACTAAAGGAAAGGCTATCCAGAGACTGCCCCTTCTGGAGATCCATATACAGTAACTGAACACAGACACTATTATGGATGCCAGCAAGTGCTTACTGAGAGGAGCCTGATATAGCTGTCTCCTGAGAGGCTCTGCCAAAGCCTGACATATACAGAGGCAGATGTTCTCAGTCAACCATTGCAGAGTCCACAAAGGAAGAGTTAGAGAAAGGACTGAAGGAGCTGGAGGGGTTGGCAATCCCATAGGAAGAACAACAATATCAACCAACCAGAACTCACGGGGTCTAAACCATCAACCAGGGAATACACATGGCTCCATCTACATGTGTAGCAGAGGATGGCCTTGTTGGTCATTAATAGGAAAAGAGGCCCTTGGTCCTGTGAAGGCTCAATACCCCAGTATAGGGGAATGTGAGGAAGGGGAAGCAGGAGTGAGTGTATTGGTGGGGGAGCACCCTCTTAGAAGCAAGAGGAAAGGGGATGGGATAGAGGGTTTCTGGGGGAAAATCAGGATAGAGGATAACATTTGAAATGTAAATAAATAAATTTTCCAATAAAAAATTCTTAACTCAAGTAAATCCTTTCCCATACATTTGTCAGTTCATTTGCTCATTTTTGCTTAGACTTTCTGTGTTTAATAAAATAAACCAAGTAAATTTTGAGAAGTACTTGTTTTGCTTTACTCATAATTTGACTAAAAAATTTATCACTTTTCTCCTCTTAAATAAATAAAAAATCATTTAAGGTGAAATAACCAGAAAATATTAAGGAATAAGAATATCCCTGATATTCAAACATGATAACTTCTTACATAATGAAATATAGCTGAGCCATTCTAACCCCAAATTCTCAAGAGTCATGATTCATTTCATCATCAACTTTAAGCCCAAAATTTCATCTGAGTAATATCTAAGTCAGAAATGGATGACACTCAAATAATGATTCATTCCATGGTAACTCATCCTCCCAGCTGTGAGCTTTTGATAACAGTGAATGCACTTCTAAAATATAGTGGATGATGGGCCAAACAGATAAGACATCAACAATCCGAAAGGGAGAAATATGAAAGAAAAATAAGGAAACATGTAAGTAAATTCAATACCATAGACTTGTTAGGCTTAATTATAAATATTTTGACACCATATCCTGTCTATAAGAAAAACTAGTGCACAAATTGGGCCCCCAAGGTAACGGGTATCTCTGCCCTGTGCCTTTGCTGTTGATCTCAGCTCATTCAACATTCCCTATTTTAGACTCACATGTCTTTATTCATCTGGGACTTTAAGGGCAGGGGAGGCTGCTCTCATGACTTTACAGAACATTAAACTTTTGAGAGGTCTTTTGAGTTTGGTGTGTATTGCAAATTGTATCTTGGGTATTCTGAGCTTCTGTGCTAATATCCACTTATCAGTGAGTACATATCATGTGTGTTCTTTTGTGATTGGATCTTTGTAGTCATTTGACTATATAGGTCTATTGAGCATTGGTAAGTGTACTTTTATCCATCATATCCTAGATGCTGAGGATATATATAATAGACATAGTTATTATCTATACTAAGTATATATAGCATATAATATATAGTATATTATATATGGAAGAAGTCAATCCTCTAACAAGGTTTAATATTTGTTTCTTCTAAAGCAGTAACACAAGTTATGCTTGGGTTCCTCTTGAGACATGGAATGGTTAAGTCTAAGCTGATAATTTTCTAAATATGTAAGTTCTACTTCTTTTCTATTTATAAATTGGAGCTTTATTTTTCTCTTCTTATAGTAATAAGTAAATAGAACCTTAATTACTTTGCTTACAGATGTCTTCTACCAAATAGTTCATGGCCCCCATATTCTGTTTTCCACCAATATTTAAATTCTTCAACAGTCACTTCCTTTGTTCCTTGCCTTGTCTTTATATCTTTTCTGATTCATATCTCATCAGAAATAATACCATGTATAACCTTTTTTTTCGTAACTTCTTCACAAAGCATAATGCTTTAAAAGTTTGCAGCATTACTAAGCACATTCTACCTTTCAATAGCTAAATGAAAGTTCATTTGCTGTGGGAGGTACTTTTCTTGCATATCCTTTGTGAATCTTAAACACTTTGTTGCACTTCAAGTTTTATTTTCTTTCTGTAATGTATATTGGCTATATTTTTGTATTTTATTTGAGGGGGGAGCACTGTTTATGTGGGTGAATTTGCTTCTAGAAATCAGTCTTGGGTTTGGTTCTTTAAGAGCCATTCAGTTCTTCTCCCTCCCAGGATTCCTCACTATGACCTGTGTTTCACTTTGGCTAAGTTGTCTGGACTCTGAATCCACAAGATTCGCATATCTCTACCTTCTCAGTACTAGCATTACAAGCACACTACTACATGGGCTTTTTACCTGGAGATCAAACTTAGGTCTTCATGTTTATATGTTAATCATTTCACCAACTGAGCTATTTCTCCAACGAAATATTTTTTTAAAATGTATCAGCCTTCTTTTTGAGGTAAGTCTCTGCCAGCATTTTATCTATGCAATGAAATTTAAATGTAAAAGATGTCTTTTTCATACTTGAAAGGCTATTTTTCAAAATATATTTGTTTCTCATACTTTTTATTCTTTTTATTTATATATAACTGAATCCTTATTTTTATTTCCCATTCTAATGTTTTGATATCTGATGGATTATAATAAATATCCAGTGATTTTAAAAAGGCACTTTACGAAACATGGTAGTCTATGCTTATGGGAAATTACTCTTTCAAGATTTCAAGGACATTATAACTCAGGCAAATTTTACAAATGAGATATTAGAATAAAAAACTATTGATGAAATTGTTCAAGTTCACACAGATTTTAATCAGAATGGGTGAAATTCAAAGTAAAACATCTTGTTTAAGTTTGAAGTCTTTGCTTCTTGGTTTTTGCTTTTATGCTACACTGTGTAGAGGAATTAAAATCTAGCAATCCCTCTGGCTGGAATACACACATCCCTTTAGTACACTCTTTTAATTTTTTTAAAAATGTACTTAATGTTAGTTTGTAGAAAGAATCAGCCATGTTTGAAAATGATGTCTAATTGAGGGGCAGACAAAATTATGAATCAGACAAATATTTCACAGAGCAAGTCAGAGATATGACAGAAAGCTTCAGAGGATAAATTCACCTGGGACAAATTGCCAGAGTTAGTTTGAGGCTAAACAGAGGGATTCAGTATGAAGCTAAGAGAAGTCAGATTGAATCAGTCAGTTTGGAGAGATGTTTGGGCCAGAACAGCTGAGTTGCACCAGCCAACCAGATTCAGAAAGAAGTAGAAAGGGTGATTTTATTCAGCAGTAAACCTCTGAAATTTCAATTACATTAGGTGAATGAATAAAAATATTTGTATACACTAAAACAGATTTAAAATGTTGGTATTCTGAAATTGTAATACCAGGTAGAGATTTTATTTTAAATCCAAACTATTTGAACGTGTTCACAGGATAAGACAAAGAAGATAAATGGAGAATTAAAACACTTACAGGTGGAATAATTTATATTATCCCATGGAAGAAAGTCAGGAAGATGTAAAGAAGATGTGCATTAAAATAGTTCCTTTGGCTATAGTGATTTAACAGATGTTCTCTTCTTTCTAATATTTGAGTAGGTTGTACCTAAGTGAGAGCCTTACTCTGGCATTTAAAGCATTCTTTAGGTCCACTTCTATCAATTATCTGACTTTCCCAAAAAACCACAAGAGGAAAAAGAAAAGTATGTGTGTATAATATACATATACACAAAAATTTGTAGGAAAAATGTGGTAAGTCTAAGTTTAGAGCCAACAGCCAATGTGAGCTTTGAAATATTAACAAAATGGTTTGCAACTACACTAAGTCAATTCAGTTGATAATATGGTTTGGTTTTGTGAGTGACTGTAAACAGATGCAATCAAAGGTGAGGTTAACAAACCCAAGTTCCTTAAGAACAGCAACAAAAATATAGAGAGCTGTATTAAATATTAAGATTTCCCTGAAGTAATGAAAGTTTATGGTATACCAGCTCACAAATAGGCATCTATGCTATCAAGCTAGAGAAATCTGCCAAGGCACGAATGTGCCCTTTTTGGTCTCTAAAAGCTCAACTCACCATCTGCCTATTCAATGCATGAACAATTTCTGGGAAGGGCAAAGAGAGAGCAAATCCCTGAATTAAAGGAAACACAGTAAAGTATAAAATGACAACATGAAGACATGTTTTATAAAAATTCTGTGGCTATTAGGGCTCCCTGACTTTTATTCTTGAACTGACATGAGTCAGCTCTCTCCAAGAGAGGAACATACTGTAGAGATAACTGTTTATGTAAACCAATCACATCAAGGTTGAAAAATTTAGATAAACATCAGTAATGGCAAAGGTAGATGTTATCTATGCGCTTTATATACAGACCTGAAAATGTCATAATGAAGCCTACTCTCTTGTATAAATAAAACACTCATCAAAATTAGTAAGGAAAAGAATTAGAAAGGATGGCTATTTCATTGGGTCTAAGTATAAAAGCATAGTGTTTAAGTAAGATAGGTATATGCTATTCCCCTTCCCCTTAATGTTTGCATATCTAGCATTACTCTCATGTAATCAGGTTTTGATATCTGTAAGAACAGTGTCTAATCCTGTATTTCTAGGAGAAATTGGAGAAGATGGGAGTACACACTAAACAAAACAAATTTGCTTAACATGAAGATAAACAATTCCTGACAAAAGAAGTAATTAACTCACAAAGTAAACAAAATCCCTATTTGGAATACTAAAGGGAACAAACACTGTTGGTGAAGTAAAATACTGGCCACATGGAACTATAATTTAAAAAATTCTAGATCTAAAAGACTAAGATATGAAATTAATCAAAATGCTAAAACCTATTTTATACTTTAAGAATGACATTCATAAATATAATATTTACAAATACTAAAGATATTTTCATAAATCATTGCTTTTTCTCTCCCTCACTTATATTTTGAATGAAAATTTTAAGCAGCAACATTCAGCTTAATCATTTTCCAACAATGCAAAAAGAAATTATTTTAAAACAACATCTAAACTATAGAAATAAAGCTATGCTGAATGTTTGATACAATGTCCCAAATGGCAGAAGTAGGAGGAAAAGCTCCATCTGAAGTATTTTTGCAAGTTGCAAAGCTGTTAGATTCAAGACTTAGACCTGTTGGCCTGTGGTGTCAAAATGGCAAGCAAAGACTGAAATGAGCATCCTCTAAAGATTTTAAATTCAAGAAGATGCTTCCTGTTCAGAATCAGAAAATCTAAGTAAGCAGCAAAAGTTTTTAACACTGAGTTTCAAATCAGTGGTGTGGACAAGCCTAAATGCAGGGTTTGATTTAAAAAAAAAAAATAAAAGGAGTTCTGACTCCTTTCTCATCTACAGAAATAGCTATTAAAACATGTCTAGAGTATCAACAGGGCTGCTGTCCTTGCAAAGCTGAAGTGAAGACATCACAAATATCCAGAAGTCTCTGCCTTTGTGAACCATATAATACATACAAGATGCACTACTCAAATATATACACATATAAGCACATCCACACAGGATAAATGTAGAAATATTGTCATGTATAGGATAACAGTCAGCTTGAACATACAAAACTTTCCCATTGCTCTAACAGATTGCGTTTTCCAGAGCTTACCCAGTCCATTATTATCACATTGCACTTACTCATACTTATTAAAGGACATATATAACTAAATCAAGAAACATTTAATCTTATTCAAGCAACAATAAGAAAATGTACAGTTATGAAGTGGGAAAGATTAAAACAGATACAATTGGGAAAGTGTGAGGAAGGTAAATACAGGAAAAGAAGGAAGGATAAAGAACAAATAACACCACAGTAGTTTGATAAAATCTCAAAGAGTCCTATTAGTTTATTTTACCTAAAATTATAATGTATACATAGAATATATTTACATACTATATATATCATATATATTATATATACATAATATATATGTATATGGAATTTAACATCCTTTATGTTCTTCTAATCCTGGAAATTCTACTCATAAGAACTATAGACTAACAAAAGCCGAGTACCAGGTATGACAAATCTTTTAAATGACTGGACAGGGTAATCCTGGTACTCCCAATACAGTATAGACTATGACTATTGACCTTGGTTTTCCCTCAGTAGCTGAAGATATAAGCCTCTATTTCTGAAGATACTGCACACTTAGAACACATGTCTCACATTATTTGAGCTGGATGTAACCTGAAAGACTTTTATTTAGTCTTTATTTCAATATTACCAGAAAATACTACATAAGCTACCAAGGAGGAAAGCAGCTAACAGTTCTACCTGGTTGTGATACCAATTAATCACAATAACCTGCATAGCAAAATATACATAAATGTGCAATAGTGACAGGCACATGAAGGTGGTAACCAACAGCTGTCCACGTTGACCTAAAACTCACTGAATAGAACAGAAACCATGCCTGGTACTGGAAAAATAGCCAACTTCCTCAGATGAGTGAAGCCATGAATCTTAAAAGAAAAATTTCAAGCATTAAAAGAAATCATGAAATTACAGGTAAATGGATGGAACTAGGAAAAGAAATCATTAATATTGAGGTATCCCAGATCTAGAAACAGAGATATGTATTTGCTTATGTATTTGCTAATATACCACCTATTGAGTCAATGATAATCAAGTTACAAATTTGTATAACCATACAGGATAGGTAGAAAGTAGTAGCTGGGGGAATATATCTTCCTGACAAGAGGAAGAGAATAGATAGCTATGGATAGTTGGGAGTGGAATAGTACATGAGAATCAATAGGGGCTGGGCAGTGGTGGTGCATGCCTTTAATCCCAGCATTTGTGAGGCAGAGGCAGGTGGATTTCTGAGTTCCAGTCGAGCCTGGTCTACAGAGTTAGTTCCAGGACAGCCAGGGCTATACAGAGAAACCCTGTCTCGAAAAACCCTACTAAAAAAGAGAATCAAGTAGGAATGTGGAAGAAAGAAGGAGATGAGGCAGAAAATATTGGAAAAGACAGTTAAATTAAGGAGCATTTAATGGATAGTATGGGAACCTTATATAGTAGAAGGTTCCTCAAATAAATACATATAGGAAGGCAATTTTTAAAAAAATGCCAATTAATGGGAAGATCAGTTGAATGTCTCTTGTCACCAAAGGAAGCTTCCAGTACCAGGATTAGATTACATCTAATTGAGTTGTTGGCCAAATGGGTTCCATAAGAAGCCCTAAATGACCCAGATAGTTGACAAGACTGTAAGTTGCTCTCTACAAACTGAAAAGATCCATTGCTGAAGACAATATGCACACACTCACTGAATATGGAAAAGTCAAGTTCGTGCCTACATAGGGCCTTCATCCTACATTCTAGCATTTTGGAAGCAGGAATATACTCTGCGGGTCACCAAAAGACAAATATAAAGACCAACTCAACTATAAACCTTCTGATTGACAGTGGTGTCCTGTCTGCAAGATATGTTAGGGTGGCACTAATAATGTGGGAATAACCAACCAGTGTCTGATTTGACATAAAGCCCACTTCATGAAATGGAATCTATACCAAACTTGTTTGAATGAACAATAACCTGGACTAAATAGCCAGAGATGTAGGGTCCAAATACTACTGTTCTAAAAAAAAAGACTCCTAGCAACATTATGCTCTATTCAAAGATCAGTGTTATGCCTAGCCATTATCAGAGAATTTTCCTCCTGAAGTAGATAGTAACTTATATAGAGACCCATAGCAAGATAATATGCAAAATATGACAGATCTTGCAATACTTAGCTCTAAAAGGGATATCTCCATCAAATGCCCCCCCACCCCCAAAGAAAACATGGCTCAGGGAACATGGACCTCTGAAGAAGAGGAAGCAGAAAATATGTAAGAGCCAGAGGCCATGAAGGACACCAAAATACCAAGGTCCTTGAAATCAACATGAGCAAAGAACAACAACTGAAGCAGTATACCCAGGGGGCCTGCACAGGGCTACACCAGGTCCTCTAACTATATATTATAGTTTCCAGTTTAGTGATTTTATGGGACTCCTGGAATTCTGAATGGGTGGATCTCTGGTTATTTTGTCTTTTCTTGGGTTCTCTTTCCCTTCTGTTTGCTTGTTTATTTAATTCAAACATGTTAGCTTTTTTTAATCTTATATTATATTTTATTATTATCCTTTAGAAGTCTCTTTTTGAATAAGAGATATAAAGGGAAGGATTCCTGATGAACCAGAAGGTAGGGAGGAACTAGGAGGATTAGAGGAAGGGGGAACTGTAATCTGAATATATTATGTATGAAAAAGGGGTAAAATAAGAGAGAGAGAGAGAGAGAGAGAGAGAGAGAGAGAGAGAGAGAGCAAGCGAATCTACTGTCACTGCCACCACTTTGCTGGACCAGAATAATTATTACTCTCCAAATCATATTCTTATACACACAGATAAGTGTAGTTTCATCAAAGAAGCTTTTATATAAAGCAAATTGAAAACATCAAAGAAAACCACAACTAGACAAAATGCAGAGGTCAATGGATTGTGCAGAGTAAAGCCACAACTGATATATTCAAAAACAAATTCTGCATCTATGGCTCACAGAACACTGCAGAACAGGGAGTCAGAAAGATAGTAAGAGCCAGAATACTAAGGAGTCTCTGGTTGAGCAGTCTCTTAAAGAAATAGCTACATAAATAACACATGACCAATTACAATATCAATAAACATACTAATATAAATGGTAAAATGGGGTCAAACCTCTAAGCAAGGAATTACAGGCAACTGAAAGCTGCTGAGAGAGGAAGATGTTTTGAGATGATGTTGTTCAAAATGCTCCTACTAATCAAAGAAACCTATTGATTCAGTGAAATCCTTATAAAATATAATTTAAATACTTCATAGAACTAGAAGCAATTCCAAATTTTTGTTGGAGATGAAAAAACATGCAAATATCCAAAGCAATCTGGACCAAAGAGAATGAAATAGGATATAATGCAATATTTGATTTGGAAAAAAACCAAAGATTTAATAATAAAAGGCAATTCAATACAAATACAAAACTAGAGCCATACTGCTGGGTGCTGCAGCTAATGGCTGTTATCTCAGCTCTTGGGAAGCTAAGAAAGAAGGCAATGACCTTTAGGTCAGTCTTGGCTGACATGTGAGTTTCAAGCCAGTCTTGGATATAGAGTGAGATTATATCATTTCAAAACATAAACAAAAAACACAAATCAATGAAGCAAAGGTGAACATTATAAAAAAACAGAAAAGTAAACCTAAAGAAAATCTACATGCCTACAATCAAATTTCTTTGAACAAATGTTTTTGAAATATTGAGTGTGCAATATTTTCAATAAATGTGCTGGGAACATTGATGTGCACATTTAAATAGATGAAATTAAACTCCTGTGTCAACAGTTACAAAAATCAATTGAATATGTATTAAAGACTTAAGAATAAGACATAACTTTTGCTTGTATATTATTGGTTGCAGTTTTGTGTTTTTATGGGTGTGAGTTTCTGTTGTTTGTGTGTTTCTTGTAGCTTTTTTTGAATTCAGATTAGTTTGTTGATTGGTTTCATTTTACTGTTCATTTCTTTTCTAAAACTAGAGATAAAGGCCTACAATTGGGTGGGTCAAGAGGATCTGGGTAGGATCTGAGAGGGGTCAAAAACTTTCTATCTAGGCTGGGTTAGACGTTTGGTTACCTCCTAGGAGCTGAGTTGATCCATTTATCCAATGCTGTGGTTACAGATATCTTTCAGTCATTCCTCATGTTTTACAGCACAAAATATTATTTCTTTTTTAGTCTGTTCATATTTATCCTTCATATTGAATTAAAGACTGTATTTACTCTAGTTTCTAACAACTCCTCTGAGTTCTTATAGCTTAAAGCTACTTAATAGAATTAGTTGTTGAATGGGATTCATCAGGAACTTTCTTAGCAACTATTTTGCAATACATAACCTGAGGGCCACATGAACTCTAAAATCTAAAAAAAAAAAAAAAAAAAAAAAAAAAAAAAATCTCTTAATTTATTTTATTATTCTTTTTTAATTACATATTTTCTCTATTCACATTTCAAATGCTATCCCAAAAGTTCTCTATACCCTCCCCGCGCCTTGCTCCCCTATCCACCCACTCCCCACTTCTTGGCCCTGGCATTCCCCTATACTGGGGCATATAAAGTTTGCAAGACCTAGGGGCCTCTCTTCCCAATGATGGCCTACTAGGCCATCCTCTGCTAAATATGCAGCTAGAGACATGAGCTCTGGGGGTACTGGCTAGTTCATCTTGTTGTTCCACCTATAGGGTTGCAGACCCCTTCAGTTCTTTGGGTACTTTCTCTAGCTCCTCTATTGGGGGCCCTGTGTTCCATCCAATAGATGACTGTGAGCATCCAATACTGTATTTACCAGGCAATGGAATAGCCTCGCAGGAGACAGCTATATCAGGGTCCTTTCAGCAAAATCTTGCTGGCATATGTAATAGTNTCTGTGTTTGGTGGCTGATTATGGGAAGGATCCCTGTGTGGGGTAGTCTCTGGGTGGTCCATCCTTTCGACTTAGCTCCAAACTTTGTTTCTGTAACTCCTTCCATGGGTATTTGTTCCCTATTCTAAGGAGGAATGAAGTATCCAGAGAAATGGACACAGAAAATATGGTATATTTTATTATTCTTTATCTCTTCCATTTTCTGACTTTTAAAGTATGTCACAGAAATATGAATTTGTTTGGGCACCTAATCAAGAAACCTCAATTTTCTGCCAAAGCATGGAATATCTACAGTTTTATATGAAAACTGACAAGGAAAACAAAAAGACTCATGTTACCCTCATCCCTATGTTTGGTCTAGTGAATGTCACTAAAATCCCTTATTTCTAAAAGAATCGACATGTTTTCAAAAAATTTCTGACCAATGTCAACTGGAATGGTAATTTTCCTTTAGAATGGGTTATTTATCTTATTTCAACAATTCATCATTTTCAACATTTAGCATAGAGATAGCTACTGCAGAATAATGAACAAGGTTAAGTAGAATTGCTTTACCACTAAGATAAAGTTATATGGCCCTACAGATGTGAAAATCGGGTTCATGGATGATTAAAAGTCAGAAGCATGGGAGGTTACACGGATTAATGTCCGTGGTCCTCTCTGCTATTCATATATACCAGCTAAGTTATCATTTTCTTCTAGAATGCATGCAATGACATACATATGTAATAGATACCTTTTATGTAGTTCTATATGCCATTCAGCTTACTTGTAGAATAATATGATTAAAATTAATTCCTCATTGTTTTCCTCTGAGGCAATTTATAATTTTTTCACTTTAATAATTGAAACTAATGTTCAGAAAGATTAAGTAACTTTCTCAAGGTAGGACACCAACCCAGTAATGTTAAGGATTTAAGATTCATCTGTTGTCACATATCAGAATTGTATTGTACTCTACTCTGTCACATATAAGATTCTATAGGTGTTGTTGTGTGAAATATAGAGATGAAAATCAAAAGTAAATACATATTCTTTAGGAAAATGGCATAATAGTAATTGTAGAACAATCTCTCTGACTCTGCACCTTAGGATAAGAACAGACAATTTCCAGGACAAAGTGGGACAGAATTTATATCTCAGTAGAGCAGCTGGATTGAAGAGAAAGCCTCTCCAATGACAAATTTACAAGGCATCAAACTATAATTATAGCAGAATATCATTAGGAATTATTTCATTGATTATTTTTAGAGCAGTCATGTATGGTGCTAAGCTAAATCTCTGGGCTATCCAGTCCACAGTTCCTGTCTATCCAGGCAGCATCTATCAAGCACAGGCTCCCTGTCATGAAGTAAGCGTCAAGTTAAATCAGATATTAGTTGACCCCACCCACAAGTTCTATACATCTTGCCCTAGTTCATCTTGCAGACAGAACAGATTGAAGTCAAAGGTTTTGTTGCTGGGTTGGTGTCAAACAGAGAGGTCTGTTTTCTATAAACTGACGATGAGGCCCCATTGCCAAGGACAATATTCACAGAGATCATTAAGCATGAAGATGCTGACATGGTGCTTGCATGGTGCATTTACCCCTATGCTCTAATCCCTTTGGTGCCAGGAAACATTTTTAAGAACACCAAGAGTACTAGGTACAGCCAAAAAAGCAATATCTAAGATTGGTCCTCTTCACAAGTAATCACTCCAAACTTTTTCTATGGTAAGATTTTTTCTTTCTCCATTGTAATGATGGATTTTGTTATCAAGAGATAAATTTAAATATATACAAATCACTTCACTTACTAGAAAATAATTAATTAAGAGAGAAAAAGCTAGGTCTATGGGTGTCAAGTTTCTTCCAGTTATCATTGTAAGTATAATTATTTGTCATAGCTCAACACAAGATATCATCTGATGCCCAAATAGTGTATAAAACAGAATAGTTCTTGAAATGAATTATATTCTGTTTAGTAAGTAGGGACTTTGATTTATTGCCTTATAGTCTCAGTAATTTATAAGAGCTAATGAATTGCAATAAATTTATTTATTATTTGATTAATTCATTTCACAAAAAGAATTAGAGCAGATATTGAATATGATAGTAGCAATTATATTTTAAAAATCATAAAATCTCAATTAATTCTAGCCTAACTAATATTATTTTCAGTTTTCCTCTGTGCTCATACTCTTTGTAGAAAGATTACTATGATTGCATCAGAGATTTGTTTAAAATAACAAGATTAACAAACCAAATTTCAGGGCAAATCCTGAAGTCAACATAGATTCAATCATATATACTGGACCATGACCTCTGGTTTCTGTCATAATTTGTATTATGACCTGATGGTATAAATTGGAGTTTGTATTATAATGAAGAAGAATACTTCAAGAAGAACTAGTTAACATAATTTATAGACTATAAAATCAGGAATATAAAACTGAGTATTATAAATTTTACTACATGAAAGGGATAGGTAGAGATTATAAATAAGACTTAGTTATTTCTATAAGGAAGAATAAACAAAAAGTGAAGTAATTATAAGAATCTTAATGTTCGTTTAAGTTATGAAAATAGATAAGTACTAATTTTGAACAAGAACTATCCTAAAACTAATGGTTAGTGTCAAAGTAACTAAATTTCAGATAACCAAGAATTTTTTTTATTTTAAAGAGTAGAATAGGGCTGGTGAGATGGCTCAGNGGGTAAGAGCACCCGACTGCTCTTCCAAAGGTGCAGAGTTCAAATCCCAGCAACCACATGGTGGCTCACAACCATCCTTAACAAGATCTGATGCCCTCTTCTGGAGTGTCTGAAGACAGCTACAGTGTACTTACATATAATAAATAAATAAATCTAAAAAAAAAGAGTAGAATATATATATATATATATATATATATATATATATGTGTGTGTGTGTACATATATATATATGTGTGTGTGTGTACATATACCTTAGCCTTGTAAGAGCGAGACATGATATAGACAACACAACCCATTTAGGGCTTAGCATCTAGACTTTCATTCTTTTTTACCTTGATTAGTTTTAGGACTTTTGTTAACTGCCTTCTACTGCAAAGAACTTATCTGATGATGGCTACAAAATACATCAATCTATGAGTGTAATGATTTTTCATTAGGAGTCAGTTTAAAACTATGTCCATTTAGCAAAATAATAAGCATAGGTTGTGCCTAAGGACCATGACTTGTCTAGTAACATGCTCTTGGTTTAGTGTTGGTGCCATGTATGGGTTTCATCTTGTGAAATGTGACTTAAATCCAATCAAAAAATCATTGGTTACTCCCTTGATGTTGATGCCACAATTAAACCAGGGAATATACTTTGCCAGGTTTGTTGTTACTGTAGTTCACAGGGTTCACAACTACTTATGATTGATCATTAATTTTCCCCCTTGGTAGTGTGTATCTTATAGTACTAGAAAAACTGAAAAATATGAATAAAGTTCACAGGTCAGTACCAACTTGATTTTTCCATGTGCTATGAACCAGTACTGTGCTGTGTTCTGCAAAGGGCTCTTGCAAGTCAAGTTTTGAAAGTTAACAAGTTAAGCATTGCTTGTAATGCTTATGAGGGGAAGTATGTATAAGCTGAAAAGAGACAACATCTTAACATGAAGAGCAAAAGTGAGTATGAAGTCACACACTTAACTGAGAAGATATTGGCAATTGCTTAATTCTGGGAAAGTGAAAGTCACTCACTTTCTGTAAGATTATATGTCAGGAGCCAACATAGTACAAGCTAATAATTATGAGGTGATCTTCCTGAGATGAGTTTGCCTTGAATTAATAATCCATAACAGATTTGCTCTGATAGGCAAGACCCAAGAAAAAAATCATTTTAGGAAATATTTCTGCTATTTGTAGGCTTTTCCTATTAGTATTAAATATATATAGCAGTAGCTAGGTATTAGCTCACCATTTTGAGCAGAGCTCTATTGAACAATGAATATGTAGTATCTTATAGTGATGCTATATAGAAAAATGAATGATTTCTTAGTCCTTAATGATGGCCCTATAAGAATTCCTAAAATTATTTTAGCATTTATTAAGCTCTTTTTTAGTGGGACTGATACTAGTTCTTTTCTGATAGTCAAAACTGCAATGAGAAATCTGCCAGTCTTTAGTGTCACTTCTGAGATAGTGAGAAAGCACTCTATTACTCAGAGCATATTCCAAAAGGTTATAAAACAATTAACCAAAGGTCATAAAAAGGGAACTAATGATTTATTACAGGTGATATGACAGAAGATAAAATATTAACTAGGTTTATCTATACAAAACTTCACTAATAATTTAGTTATGGTTTTTAACTCTATATGAACCTGTGGAGCTGTGACTGGTGATGAGTGTTTAACCAGATAATTACTCCTAATGGATATACATGTAAACATTCTCTGCTACAAACTTCTTTATATGATTTCAATTTATGTGTAAACTTGTGATGGACTTTTTACCATGTGATCATATATTGTGAAAATTGTATAAGTGTTGAGAACAAAGATCTCTCTCTCTCTCTCTCTCTCTCTCTCTCTCTCTCTCTCTCTCTCTCTCTCTCTCCTTGCCCTGTTATTTTTGCATTACTCCTTATCCCCTTTTCTTAACAATTCTTGCCCTACTTTCCTTAGCATTATCCTCCTTATCTCCCTCTTCTTAGCACTTCTTATCCCACCTTTCTTACATTCCATTTATCCACTTATGATTGCATAGATGAGAAATGATTTCTTTTTGAGCTCACGTTTTCAGAGATCTTTCCTATAGCCTTGAGTGGTGAAGGTCTAAGTATTTACCATTTTTGTTGAGACATAAACATACCCTTGCCTCCCAGACTCATTCTGCTTCTAATTATTATGGAGTCATTTACCTTGGCAGAGAAAACATTCATCAAAAACCTAGGCAGGGAGAATATTTCCTGAGGGAATAACATGGAGTAATGTATATGGATATAGATATAGATGTAGATATGATATGGACATGGATATGGATATATACACAAGCTTTGTTGCCATAGTAACTATTGATATTTGTGGAGGCCCACACCTTGCTGGCTCTGTTCCAGGGGTGGGAACCACATCACATGGTCCCTGCCATATCCAATCAGGACTTAGCATGTCTTAGTTGGGGTTTCTAGTGTAATAAAAAAACAACATGACCACTTGGGGAGGAATAGGTTTACTTTATCACCCATGTCCAGATCATACTCCACCATAAATGGAAGATATGGTAGGAACTCAAGGCAGAAACTGAAGCAGAGTCCATGAAGGAAAGCTGCTTACTGCTTTACTCTCTATGGTTTGTTCAAACTGCTCTTACAGTACTGAGGACAGACAAGTGGTAGTAATATCTCAAGTGATCTGGGGCCTGCAGTCTTCAATGAACACTATACCACAGCCAATCTAGTAGGTTCATTTTCACAAGTACCCACTCCCTTCTAAAATGACTCTAATTTTTTATTAAGTTGACATAAAACACACTAGCACTAATGGGTACTTTTGTGTCAGGTTGGCTAAACAGTGGTACTCATCTAATATGTTAATCTATGTGTTTTTGTATAAATGCTAAATAGATTTATTATCTTCCCTATTGATTGTGTTCTGCAGGAGAACTGAAACAATGCTTACTATCCACAGTCAAGTTCTTTATCATTCTATATCCAATTCTCTGATATAAAAAACAAAGTAATGTAGTTTACCTCATAAAGATATAGATAATATTAAAATAATCAAGAATTAAAAAATAACATGTAATAGTTCTTTTTCCTTTGGATATATCTCTGATGCAGAAGCCTTGGCCTCTTTCTTGTTCAGATATTAGAAAATTTTCTAGTCCTGGCCAGTCTTTGAGAGCAAGAACTATTTGTTCTATATAATTAGAATCCCCCAACTAATATTTATGAAACTGACGAATATTGAATATCAATTTATTACATTTAAATATGAAATCATATATAATGGTGTCACCATGCCTATAATATTTGCCCTTGGCAGGTAGAGCATTATGATCCCAAGTGCTTGAAATCAATATGATATGCATAATAAATTCAAAGAATATCCAAGTTACACAGTGAAATCACTTCTCAAAATGAAGCAAATATAGTCTGTATGAAGTATGTATCATAAGGCGAGCACACATATAGAAATAGAAAATCCATGTATAAGGTAAAGATATTGAGAAAAGGCAAAAGGAAAAGTTTGAAAGCAAAAATATTAAAAATATGAATTTTGAAAATTAAATGAATGAAAATGATACTCATGGAGGCATACACTTATGTATTCCCAACATATTAAACTAAAATAAAAAATAATAAAATAACTATAAAAACTAAAGTAATTATGTTAAAAGGTCATAATAGAGGTTTAAGGTGTCATTTTAAAGCATACACAAAATATATAAGAAATGCATTCATAAATATAATAATAGTAAAATTTCAAATTTATTTGCAAAAAAGTATCAATATGTAAGCAAATTTGGGTAACATACAAGAGATATCTGAAAGATAATTAGCTAATGAATAATCAAAGAACTACAGTTTTTTTAATGCAGATGACAACCAAGTTAATATAGGTATATCATTTGATCAGATGCCTTATAAAAGCTAAAATATAAATCATCAATAAATAAAGAAATTATTCAGTTTGAAAAGATAGCTCACATGTTAAGAGTACTTGTTGCACTTATATATGATTATGGTTCACTTCCAAGCCCCCACATTGACTGATCCCAAACCACCTGAAACTCCAGCTTCAGGGGATCAGATACACTCTGTTGGACTCAGCTGGTATACACACACACACACACACACACACACACACACACACATACACGCGCACGTGCGCACACACACACACACAAATATATACAGTAGTGTACTAACAAAGACATATGCACATATACACAAATGAAAATAAATGAAAGAAGGAATAAAGGGACAACAAATTACAAGTCATAGAAGTAATCAAAAAATAGCTATTAGCCCTTAATATTTTCAAAAGTGAAAAGCATCTGTTTGTCAAGTTTTGGGTAGAGCACAAAGAAAATAGTTTGAAGGGATTTATACAAGTATGACAATCAATAGTTATTAAAATTGTTTATAGCCATTACATATCACAAAAATTCAGTTCTTTCTTGATAAAAAATCCAATTTTGTATCAGCCAGGGGTGAAACATTTGCATCTTTGTATATATAACCATCTATTTTAATGTTAATTACAGACTTGCTTCATATAGAGAATACTTGATAAAATATGTATTCATTATTTTTAAATTGTTATGATAAAATATCATGACCAAAACCAACTTAGAGAAGAAAGGATTTATTTGGCTTATGGTTCAAAAANTATAGAGACCAAAATAGCACAAAGGGAATTGCAGAACACAGGCATGGTNGCAGTAGCAAGATGCTGGCTGATCAAATTTTCACCCACACACAGGTAGCAAAGAAGTGGAGAACAGGAAGTGGGGTTATACTATAAACTCTCAAAGCCTACACTCAGTAACTTATTTCCTCCAGCAAGACTCCATAAGTTCCTCCAGATAGAGCAACAAATTTGCAACAAAGTGGTCAAATGCTTGAAACTGTGGAGGACATTTCTAATTCAATCTACAAACTAATCATAAGTGAAAGAAGAACAAATCATAGAGTTCTTATATTATAGGATAAAGTAAATCTATTAGGTAAAATAAATGAGATATACATGTAGTGGCGAGAAATAATTTCCGAAGATATTCTTATAGTGAAGTTGGTTTGATGTTACTGTATACAGTACAGGTAATCAATCTCATTACTGTTCACATATTTATAGATATGTATCTTTTGTTTTCTTGTTGTTTTTTTTTTGTTTTTTTGTTTTTTTGTTTTTTGTTTTTTTTTGAGACAGGGTTTCGCTGTGTAGCCCTGGCTGTCCTGGAACTCACTCTGTACACCAGGCTGGCTTCAAACTCAGAAATCTGCCTGCCTCTACCTCCCAAGTGCTGGGATTAAAGGCATGTGCCATCATGCCTGGCTCAAGTATCTAAATATAGATATATAGGAATATGTATCAATGAGAACTGAGTATTGATGGAAAATGGGGTTCAGTGGTAGATGAAAGAGGGTGGAGTGGGTGGGTAAGGGAGCAGGGCAGGGGGTTATAGGGAACTTTCAGGATAACATTTAAAATGTAAATAAAGAAAATATCTAATAAAAATGACTAAAATTAATAACATAATTTTGTGCATATGGAAATTGTCAAATAAATATTTGAAAAGAATTGAGTTTGGTCCATTTGTCTGTTCATTATGTTATTTTCAGAAAAAAGAAATCAAATGTTGAGAGTCAATACAGTAGTTTGGTTTGTAGAGGTACTTGCTGCCAGGGCTAATGGCCTGAAATCAATTGCTGGAAGCCACGTGGAAGAAAGAGAGAACAAACAAACAACTATTACAAATTGTCTTCTGACCCCTGTATGTATGCCACTGCAACACACACACACACACACACCAAATTTTAATATTACTTAAAACAAAAGACAGAAAATGCTAAGAAATCCTCATTCACAAAAATAATTCTCCTTGATCGTAGTCATCAATTGTTTACTCCTATAATCTTTCCTGGGTATACATCAAGTATTCTACTTTGCCTCAGCAAGATTTCTTCCAGTGCAACAACTTATTCCCTCAGCTCACAGACACTATTCATATCCAAAAAGAAAATTATTCTGAAATCAACATGATTCAAAATAAAAGCTCAACCCAATTTACCAGAGTCCAAAACATCTACCATCTAATAGGTGGCAGGGCTAAAGGCCAAAACAAACAATCAGTAAATGATCAAATTGTGCATTTTAAACATCTTATTTCTTTGAGTCATTCTGCACATTTTCTCATAATTCAACTATTTTAATAGTGATTTTTCCATTCAAACCTTGCAAACTTGAGAATTGCCAATATTGCAACATTCTCAGTGAGCCATCTGAATCTTCCTGACAGTTGCCACAGCCTAGTTATGCAATAGTCACTGTTTCTTTAAGAAAATGTTTAGAAAGTGATATGAATCAATATGCAAATAAGAGCTTCAATGAGAGGATCCTTCAAAGACACTTCAGTTTGAAAAAATAACCACATATAAAGAAAATTAATATAAACAAAGGATTATGAATGCATGTATGATACCAAGATAGATCATTGAAATAAAAAGATGTATATTAAAAATGAAGGGAGGAGGCAGGTAAGGAAGGAAAAAATAAACAAGGAAAAGAAAGGAGAGGAGAGGAGAGGAGAGGAGAGGAGAGGGGAGGGG
>NC_034613.1:31089400-31098189 GCF_900095145.1 Mus pahari | reverse complement strand
GAGGGGAGGGGAGGGGAGGGGAGGGGAGGCAAGGCAAGACAGGAAAGACAGGAAAGAAAGGGGAAAGGGGATAAGGGGAAAGGAAAGAAAGGGAGGGAAATTTCAAATAAGTCATGTCAACAAAGGCTTTCACAATATAGCATAGAGAAATGTCTGTAACATTTAATATATCCCTCACCACCGATTCTAGACCCATGCTTAAGTGAATTCGAGAGTTAAGACAATCCCCAATGACATCAGCAGAAGGCATATATCAGTGGTTAGTTAGCTTATAAAATGGGGCTATATCCTCAAAATAAATTGTATATTCATGAGCAAGAAAAATAACTGTGACTCAATGTTCCAAGCAAGCTGTTATAGAATAGAATATAAGCCTATCAGAGCAGTATACTCTAAATAATGTGCTCTATTATTGACATATCACATAGTTCTAGACTCCAAACACACTCTGATTGCAGATTATCTCCTTTGGAATCACTCCCCAGGCACAATCACATGTAGAACTGATTACCACGTATCTGAGTGCAATACCAGTCCATAGTCAGGTTTTTCCTACAAAGTCAATCTGAAGATCCATGTACTACTGATATAATAAATGGAGAGCTAATATGTAAGTGAAAGAGAATATGGTATAGAACTTACAGAAACTCAATGATACAACAAAGTGAAATAACTACATAAAATCAGGAAAAAAAATATATAGACAAAGTGGGAAATTCAAGAAATATGCAAAAGCAACAAAAGAGAACAAACAATAATCCTAAACCTAAAGGACACAATTGCTAAAACAAAAAAGTTGCACAAACAGCTTCAACAGCAAATTCACTGAGGCAAAAAAAGAAATGCAGCCCAACATAAGTAACTGTAATTGTCCACTTACAGGATGAAAGGAAAGAAGAAATGAAAAGTCTACTAATATATGTATCACACCAAATAGACCAATGTACACATTTTGAAAAAATAATGGAACAGAAAAAAGAGAAATAAAATCTTATCTTATTTAATCTATGATGCCATAGATTCCAAATAGAAAATATGAAAGAATCAATAATGAATAAATATATTACATATATAACCAAATATTGACCAAATATATTATGACTTTACTGATAAATTCTCTCAACCATTTAAATAGGCATCACTGTTGTGGTTTGAATAAGAATGTTCTCCATAGAATATTTGATATTAGTTGCTGACACTGTTTGGGTAGATTTGGCTTTCGCTTTGTTATGTCACTGGGGGGGGGGGAGTAGGACTTGAGATTTCAAAAGAGAATGGCCATGCTCTCTGTTGGTTCCCACATTCATTTGCACATACCCATAAACAGGTACATATGCACAACTAAAAATCACCTTTGAAATGCTCTATACTTTTCATTACTATGGTCTTTCACCTTCCTTGTTAAGTTTTATATCTAGTTCTTTTCTTTACTTTTTTTTTTAATCTATAGGGAATAAAATTATTTTCTAGTTTCTTTTTCAACAGTTTTCTTATTCTCTTCTTTTTGATATAAAATACTGAAAATACTCATTTTACTCTAAATTTTGTATTATTCTAATTTTTGAAAGTGTGCATCAAAACTAAATATTTTCTTGTGGAGTCTTTCAGTGTTCTTTTAAAATTCTTTCATGAATTTATTTTTTATTTAAATTTTTTTCATACAATATATTTTGATAATATCTTCTGTCCCTTAACTCTTCCCATACTCTCCTCACTGCCCTTCCCATCCAACTTTATGTTCTTTTCTCCCTCCTACTCCTCAAAAAAATACAAAAGAAAACCCCACCATGGAGTCAGTTTTGTATTTGTCAACTACTAGTTATGGGGCCAGATTCAAATCAAACAAAACCCCAGCACGGAGATTAGGAAGAAGATGCAAATTTCAACCTATAATCAAGAAAGCTATTTGTCATAGATACCTGCAGGGACATGGAAAATCACCGTGTTCAACAGAGTGGCAATCTCAACTATACTCCAGAGATTTAATTTTATTTAATGTTTGAGTATTTTGCCTGAATGTGTGTACACGTACCCCTTTAGCTCCTTCAGTCCTTTCTTTAACTCCTCCATTGGAGACCCCACGCTCAGTCCAATGGTTGGCTGTAAGCATCCACCTCTTTAATTGTCAGGCTCTGGGAGAGCCTGTCAGGAGACAGCTATATCAGGCTCCTGTCCGCAAACACTTGTTGGCATCCACAGTACTGTCTGGGTTTGGTGTCTGTATATGGGGTAGATCCNCAGGTGGGGCTGTCTCTGGATGGCCTTTCCTTCAGTCTCTATTCCACATTTTGTCTCTGTATTTCCTCCCGTAAATATTCTGATCCCCTTTCTAAGAAGGACTGAAGCAACCACCAACCGAAGAGTACACATGAAGAAACCTATGGCTCCAGCCCCATAACTAGCAGAGGATGGCCTTGCTGGGCATTAATGGAAAGAGAGGCCATTGGTCCTGTGAAGGTGTGATGCCCCAGTGTAGGGGAAGGCCAGGTGGGGAGTTAGGAGTGGGTGGATGGGTGAGAGAATACCCTCATAGAAGCAGGGATGGGGGAAAAGGGTAGGGGGTTTCCTGGGGGGATCAAGAAAGGGATTAACATTTGAAATATAAATAAATAAAATATCCAATAAATATTAAATATAGGATCATAGTATCTGAAAATAATTTTCTCTTTTGCTTCCCTTTTGTATCACCTGTATTTGATTTTCTTGACTTACTGACTTTCCTAAAATTTAAGAACTATACTGGGTAAAAGTGGAGAGATCAAGTGTCTGTTTTTTGCCTGGTTATAAAATAAATGCTTTTTTTTCTCATTTAATACTCTGATGGCTATAGGTTTATCATATATGAATTTTATTATGTTGCAGTAGCATCCTTCCATTCTGCATTATCTTATTCAGGAGTGTTAAATAAAAAGTTAATCCAACCACTATGGAAACCAGTGCATAATTTCCTTAAAATACAAAAGTAGAATTCTGATATAATCCAGCTATCCCTCTCCATGTATACACTGAAAAGAATCAAAACCAGCAAACAGTGCTACATGACACGTGAACCACTTTACCACCCTATTCACCTCAACTCACAGCAGATAATTTATGAAATACACTTAGTTTTTCATCATTGCAAGAATAAACCAAATGTGATATGTGTGAATATATTATGTACATGCTGAAAATAAAGCTAAGTACATTATTCAATTTGTATACACTAATATAGAGATATGAAATAACTCTCATATAAATCTACATTATCATACCTTATTATACATACCTGATGCTTGCTCTAAAGCTTGAGAGAATCTTGAATCTCCTAGGAAACAGGCATCTAGGCATACCTGCAGGAATTATCCTGGTTGTATTAACTGAGGTCTTCTGAAGAGCATAAGAGAACTGGGAAAGGAAGTGAGCAGAGTATGCATTCATCATTCTGTTTCCTGAGTATAGATAAAGTATTAACTATAAAGTCTACTGCTCCTGCCATCAGGCCTCTCATGACTGCTGCCAAATCTTCCCTGCTGCAATAGACTTTATCTCTCTGAGACTGTGAGTGAAAATAGATCTTTTCACTCTAAGTTGTTTTGGTAAAGGGGTTTTGTAACAGCAATGAGAAAGTAAGTAGGGCCACATCTGAAGAAAACAAAATCAGTGTATCTGGTTTTATGTGGAGGTCTTTGATCCCTCCACATAAAACCAGAGACACTGAAATTGATAGAGGAGAAAGTGGGGAAAAGCCTCGAAGATATGGGCACAGGGAAAAAATTTCTCAACAGAACACCAATGGCTTGTCTGTAAAATCAAGAATTGACAAATGGGACCTCATAAAATTGCAAAGCTTCTGTAAGGCAAAAGACACTGTCAACAAGACAAAAAGGCCACCAACAGATTGGGAAAGGATTTTTACCAATCCTAACTCTGATAGAGGACTAATATCCAATATATACAAAGAGCTCAAGAAGCTGGACTCCAAAAACTCAAAAAAAAATTAAAAAATGGGGAACAGAGCTAAATAAAGAATTCTCAACTGAAGAATATCGAATGGTTGAGAAACACCTGAAAAAATGTTCAATATCCTTAGCCATCAGGGAAATGCAAATCAAAACAACCCTGAGATTCCATCTCACACCAGTCAGAATGGCTAAGATTAAAAATTCAGGTGACAGCAGATGCTGGCGAGGTTGTGGAGAAATAGGAACACTCCTCCATTGCTGGTGGGATTGCAAGCTTATACAACCACTCTGGAAATCAGTCTGGCGGTTCCTCAGAAATTTGGACATAGTACTACCAGAGGACCCAACAATACCTCTTCTGGGCATATACCCAGAAGATCTTCCAACTGGTAATAAGGACACATACTCCACTACGTTCATAGCAGCTTTATTTATAATAGCCAGAAGCTGGAAAGAACCCAGATGTCCCTCAATAGAGGAATGGATACAGAAACTGTTGTACATTTACGCAACGGAGTACTACTCAGCTATTAAAAACAATGAATTTATGAAATTCTTGGACATATGGATATATCTGGAGCATATCATCCTTAGTGAGGTAACCCAATCACAAAAGAAGTCACTAGATATGCACTCACTGATAAGCGGATCAGAAACTTAGAATACCTAAGATACATTATGCAAAACAGAAGAAAACCAAGAAGGATGACCACTGGGTGGATACTTCATTCCTCCTTAGAATAAGGAACAAAATACCCATGAAAGTATATAGGTACAGAGACAAAATTTAGAGCTAAGATGAAAGGATGGACTATCCAGAGACTACCCCATTCGGGAGTCCATCCCATCATCAGCCACCAAACCTAGATACTAATGCACATGCCAGCAAGATTCTGCTGAAGGGACCCTGATATTGCGGACTCTTGTGAAGCTATGCGAGTGCCTGGCAAACACAGAAGTGGATGCTCACAGTCAGCTATTGGATGGAACACAGGGCCCCCAGGGAAGGAGCTAGAGAAAGTACCCAAGGAGCTGAAGGGGGCTGCAACCCTGTAGGTGCAACAACAATATGAACTAACCAGTACCCCCTGAGCTTGTGTCTCTAGCTGCATATGTAGCAGAAGATGGCCTAATGGGACATCATTGGGAAGAGAGGCCCCTTGGTCTTGTAAACTTTATATGACCCAGCACAGTGGAAGGCCTGGGCTAAGTAGTGGGAGTGGGTGGGTAGGGGAGCAGGGGCGGGGNAGGGTATAGGGAACTTTCGGGATAGCTTTTGAAATGTAAATAAAGAAAATAATAATACTAAAAAAAGAAAAGATAAAAGAAAATAATAATAAATGAATAAGTTAATTTAAAAAAAAAATGGGCCAGCAGGCTTCCTGCACTGCTGTTGAGTCAGAGCACATAACTCCAGCTGGGCGATCTCAATTCGGTGGCCTCTCTGAGCCAGAGCCGCCAAGTTCCTTGTCAGATCTATGCCATGCCAGCCCCATTCAACAACCATCCACCCATCCAACTGGTAGAAACAAACTCTTGAAGATTATAATTAACCAATCGGATTTATGTATTAATATATTTATTCTCAATTTACAAGGTGCCAATATAATAATTTCAGAACCAAGTGATAATGATAAAAGCTTTATCTCAATTATTCTAACCTTATGATATCATAACTACCTGTGGCTGGTTAAAGTCATGCTGTTTCAAGTCTGCCTCCATCTTGGCCTTCCTCTCTCACCCCTTTATGCTGTCTCTGCAAGGCTTCGCTCTACCTCCCTTTTCCCTGTCCAATCACAGGCCTCCTGCTACTCTAATGTAATTGGACAGGGAAAATCCTGTGACTGCTCACTGTGTGGCAGCCAAAATACAGGGGTCAAGGGAGTGGAAAGGAGGAAAATAGGGAGATAAACTTGAGATATAACACAGCGCCAAAGAAAATGGGCCCAGGGATCTAATCCTTCCAACCATGCACCAACTCTGAAAGTTTCCATGACCATGTAATTATTCCAACTAATTACCAGTCCATCAGTGGATCAAGCCATTCATTTGATCGTAGTTCTCATAACCCAGTAACTTCTCAAAAACTGGATCCACTAACTGCAGACCAGATTTTCAAAACTATATACCTGGATTGGACAGTGAGTTCTCATACCATCACAGTCTCTATGAGGAAGGAAAAACATTTTAAAAGACATAAAAAGTGCAGAATTATCTGCAGGCCAGCTACCAGCTATTCACACTACTTCAGAATTCAGGGTTCTGATTTCTGGGGTGAGGTGTGCTATGCATCTTATTTAGAAGTTCAGTATGCCACATAGAATGGCTGTCAGGTCATGTATGCATTTTCTCCTACAATATATGGCTAATATAATGTGCTAATTATAGTATAGTTCCTTTTCTTCCCTTACCACTCTCTTTTAATGGAATATTGACTATGGTTACAAATAATGAAAATGAATTGTAGGCATGTTTAGGAAAGCACAAATTGAATCATTTGTGCTATGACACAAATATATATCTAGAAAATCGAACTTCATCAATCAAAAATTAGTATAGGTCACATATGATGAATTCATTAGTTCTGAAATAAAGTTCAAAATGTAAATTGAAAGCTATATAGAAATAATACAGAAAATAGAGAGAGCATGAAAAGAAAATAACACTCATTCACAACAATTATTAGCAACACTAAATGTCTATGTATCAGTTAAATTTTTGCCATAAAGAAAATTTAGACTTCAATGAATACAAATTAAAATATTTAAATGAATGTGAGCCTGTGCCTTCCACACTGACAGAATGAATAAGCATGAATACTCAAAAATCACTTACACATATAAAATCATAGTTGTTAAATCCTATTAACAGTATAAATAACTGAAGAAGATTGAATATCAAAGTGGACTATTCAAAAATGAATTCAAATCATTTTCATAATAACTAAAGCTATAGAAAAATATAAAGAACACATCAATTGATAAAATAATAATAATAAATGTTGAGTTGGAGATATATATATATGTGTGTGTGTGTGTGTGTGTGTGTGTGTGTGTGCGTGCATGTGTGTGTGTGTGTGTGTGTGTGTGTATTCCATAGTTTATACGGTATAATTAGAACAAATTAAAAGTAATAAAATGTAGCTTTCATAGTTAAGATTTTTAAAAGTTAAAATGTAATCTGTTTCATA
The DNA here is from genome assembly GCF_900095145.1 of Mus pahari. NCBI lineage: Eukaryota > Metazoa > Chordata > Mammalia > Rodentia > Muridae > Mus > Mus pahari. The sequence goes on along the minus strand of NC_034613.1, from coordinate 31,091,055 downwards.
GGCATTCAGACTCACAAATCTAGGGGCTCATAATCAAAACAAAAAAAAACAAAAAAAAAACAAAATAGAATCAATCTGAAATAGTGAGGAAGAAATCTAGACAAGCCTACCAACATACAGAACATTCAAGAAGTGTCAGTGACAGTTCAGAAAAGCAACCAGCCTCAGGGAAGCAGAAGAAATGGGTAAGAGGTGTCAGTAATATAGGAAACGAATGAGATAAAACAATGTGAATGTTCAACAAAAACAAACATTATCTGGATAAACACTTGTATCTGGAGTCATGGCATCATATTTTGCAGTACCATTTGCTATTCTGGAACTGAGAATTACAATTCAAGTTCCAAAAGAACAGTGGAGAGAAATACAATCTCAGGAGGATCAGTGTAGTAGATGAGTGATTAATAGAGAGGCCTTGTAGAACCTATTGTCTAAGAAAGAAATATGATTTCAAATGTTAAGAAGAGAAAACCATAGTAAAAGAATTGATCCAACAGAAGCTTTATGTATAAACTGAGGTTAAATGCTTCTAGCTATGAGGATTTCAAGATTTTAGGGCTAGCAAACCAGTTAACTCGCTGCAAAATAGTACATGCTATTCTATCTGTAAAGGAGGAGATATTTCTGACATTTAAAGAAATGGAATATATCATCAAATACAAGATAAATGTATTGAATTGCCTTAAAAATAAAAAAGGCTGCTAAGCTATGAAATTCAATATAATGGATATCAAAGAAAGTATTATAATGGGAAAAATTCATGAGAAAAATGTAAATGATAAGGGCTCACTCACCAAGATGAATAAAAACTGAATGCACATCTATCAAGCTAATACTTAGATTCTATTTGATAATTTAACAAAGATGATGAACAGGGAGTTTTCAAGAAAAGAAACTGAAATATCATTATGTAAAAGAGGATAAAGCTTCAAATGCAATTAAATGAATATAAATTAAAATGTCTTAGAAGATCCACTGCTTATCTATTAAGCTATAAAAACTGCAGTGTATAAAGCCAATTGTTACTGGAGATATGAGAAAATGGGTATACTTGAACATTGCTAGTGGCATTGTAAATCAATTTAGTTTTTCAAGAAGCAAAACATGGCAATATATAAAAATAATAAAGAAGTCACGCATAGTATTCCTTCTAGTGATACTATGATAGGGACTATACCCCCAGAGAAGTGATCAAAGGGGAAAAGCAATTTGTGCTACATTTTCTTAAAATGGCAGTTCATTAAAATGAGCATCAAAATTAGGAAAGAGTTGTAATGTCTTGGATTATAGTTGTGTAGTAAAGGTTTTCTAGAGGCACTTAAAGAATGTTTTATGTTGTTATATGTAATTTTAACTGTGCAGCTCCTTTATTCTTGTATTTATTTGTATATAAAGCAAAAGTAGAAAACATACAATGCAACCGTGCTTAGCATCTAGGACTATTTACATTCGACAGGTTTTGTCAGATTTCAGTAAGCTTTAGGTTTCCTAAAACTTAGCCCAGGCTGTCTAGGTTAACACATTTTTTTGCAAAAGTTGTTCAGTCCACCAGAGAACTCTTAAACCTGATAAACAGCTTCAGTGCAGTAGCTGGATATAAAATTAACTCAAATAAATCAGTGGCCTTCCTCTACACGAAGGACAGATGGGACAAG
>NC_034613.1:31060042-31086815 GCF_900095145.1 Mus pahari | reverse complement strand
CCCTTGGTCTTGCAAACTTTATATGACCCAGCACAGGGCAAGGCCTGGGCCAAGTATTGGCAGTGGGTGGGTAGGGGAGCAGAAGTGGGGGGGTGGTATAGGAAACTTTTGGGATAGCATTTGAAGTGTAAATAAAGAAAATAATAATAATAATAATAAAAAGATTTTCATTTAAATGTATTTGAAATAGGTTGTTTCATCATTCGTTTTGGCATTTGTGTCTTCCTTGGTTTACTTCTTGAATAATACTGGGAAATGTTTAAACATTGCATTTGTCATTTCAAATAATCAACTTTTGGGAAAAATTGAATTTTTCTTTGGTTCATTTGTTTCTACTTCATTTCTGATCTTTATTATTTACTTTTTACTCTATTCCCTGAGTTTAATTTCTTGCTTTATTCTGACTTCTTGAAATGATTATTTCCATGTCAATGTTTTGCCTGTTTTCAAATTTAATTCCAAATATAGCTATAAAATATATCCAAATAGTATTGAAATATACTTGCTATGCAGATAAAATATTTGCTAAATTACATAATTTATTTTTCTATTTGATATACAGATTATAACATATACTACTAATTTTATAAATATATAATGATTTTATGCTTGTTATGTTGTTGCTTGTGCTTTGAATTCAATAGTTTCATAAAATATACTTACTTTATGTTAAACACATTTAAAGTTGTTCATATTACATTTGTGACTAGCACATAGATAACTTCAGAAATATTTGCATCTTCAATTAAAAGATATGTACTTTAGAAATTATAGATGCACCACTTTGCTTACAAAGTGGTATGGTGGCATATGTTTAGTAAGTAGCTCACAAAAAACAAAAATCAGATACCCAAAAATGTAATGTTAGCCCAATTTCCATGATGTGAAGACTAGAACCAATTTCACACTATAAACTGTTTATATATAGAATTACTATATACAATATCACTGTATATGAAATATAATATATCACTGTATGTAGAGTATTAAACTACATATAAAGCTGGAAGGAGTTATGAATATACAATTCTTTTTTTAGTTATTTATATTTATTTTATTAACTTTTTATTGAAATATATATGTATTACTATATATACATATATATATACAAAGAATATTCTGATTAGTATAATTACTTTATCTTTCTATTAGATGTTTTCCTTACGTTTTATTTTTTCAATTTTTTGTTAGATATTTTCTTCATTTACAATTCAAATGCTATCATAAAAGTCCCTTATACCCTCCTCCCACCCACCCACTCCTGCTTCCTGGTCCTGATATTCCCTTGTATTGGGGCATATAATCTTTGCAAGACCAAGGGGCCTCTCTTCCCAATGATGGCCTACTAGGCCATTGTCTGCTAAACATGCAGCTGGAGACTCCAGCTCTGGGGGTACTGGTTAGTTCATGTTGTTGTTCCACCTATATGGTTGCAGACCCCTTCAGCTCCTTGGGTACTTTCTCTAGCTCCTCCATTGTGGGCCANNTGNTCCATCCAATAGATGACTCTGAGCTTCCACTTCTGTATTTGCCAGGCATAGCCTCACAAAAGTCAGCTATATCAGGGTCCTGTCAGCAAAATCTTGCTGGCATATGCAATTGTGTCTGCATTTGGTGGTTGATTATGGTATGGATCCCCAGATTGGGCAGTCTCTGCATCATCCTTCCTTCCATCTCAGGAACAAACTTTGTCTCTGTAACTCCTTCCATGGATATTTTGTTTCCCATTCTAAGGAGGGATGAAGTACCCACACTTTGGTATTCCTTCTTCAGTTTCATGTGTTTTGCAAATTGTATCTTGGTTATTCTAATTTTCTGGGCTAATATCCACTTAACAGTGAGTGCATATCATATGAGTTCTTTTGTGATTGGGATACTTCACGCAGGATGATACCCTCCAGATCCACCCATTTGCCTAAGAATTTCATAAATTCATTGTTTTCAATAGCTGAGTAGTACTCCATTGTGTAAATGTACCACATTTTCTGTATCCATTCTTCTGTTGAGGGATAGCTGGGTTCTTTCCAGAGTGGTTGTACAAGTTTGCATCCCACCAACAATAGAGGAGTGTCCCTCTTTCTCCACATCCTTGCTAGCATCTGCTGTAACCTGAATTTTTGATCTTAGCCATTCTGACTGGTTTGAGGTAGAATCTCAGGGTTGTTTTGATTTGCATTTCTCTGATAATTAAGGATGTTGAACATTTTTTCAGGTGCTTCTCAGCCATTCGGTATTCCTCAGTTGAGAAATCTTTGTTTAGCTCTGTACCCCTTTTTTAATAGAGTTATTTGATTTTCTGGAGTCCGGCTTCTTGAGTTCTTTATATATTTTGGATATTAGTCCCCTGTCTGATTTAGGATTTGTAAAGATCCTTTCCCAATCTGTTGGTGGCCTTTTTGTCTTATTGACCATGTCTTTTGCCTTATAGAAGCTTTGCAATATTATGAGGTTCCATTTGTCAATTCTAGATCTTACAGCACAAGTCATTGGTGTTCTGTTCAGGAATTTTTCCCCTGTGCCCATACCTTCGAGGTTTTCCCCCACTTTCCCCTCTATAAGTTTTAGTGCCTCTGGTTTTATGTGGAGTTCCTTGATCCACTTAGACTTGAGCTTTGTACAGGAGATAAAATGTGTTAATTCTCATTCTTCTACATGATAATCACCAGTTAAGCCAGCACTATTTGTTGAAAAAGCTGTCTTTTTTCCACTGGATGGTTTTAGCTCCTTTGTCAAAGTTCAAGTGACCATAGGTGTGTGGGTTCATTTCTGGGTCTTCAATTCTAGTCCATTGATCTTCCTTTCTGTCACTGTACCTGTACCATGCAGTTTTTTATCACAATTGCTCTGTAGTACAGCGTAAGGACAGGCATGGTGATTCCCCCAGAGGTTCTTTCATTGTTGAGAATAGTTTTTGATATCCTAGGTTTTTTGTTATTCCAGATGAATTTGCAAATGGCCCTTTCTAACTCAGTGAAGAATTGAGTTGGAATTTTGATGGGGACAGCATTGAATCTGTATATTGCTTTTGGCAGGTTAGCCATTTTGGCTCTGTTAATCCTGCCAATCCATGAGCATGGGAGATCTTTCCATCTTCTGAGATCTTCGATTTCTTTTTTCAGATGGTTCCAGTATGCTAATATATCTAGTCTATTAACTCAAAGTTTTCAATATATTGTTCAAAATCCCATTTTTTAGTATCGAATAGAGTTTAGGGCATGGGGAGGGTAATTAAGAGGGTAGCAGAGGCACAGAAAGGCAGAGAAAAGGCGAGAGTGGAGAAGCAGAGGCTGTCCATGACCAAGTGGATTGAGGGATCAAGGGAATGGGGCAAGATGGGACACAAGAGGGCAAGAGAGAGGCAAGAGTGTAAGAGCTCGAAATTGTACTTTTATACTATTTGAAATTCTTACCTTATTGTTTATCAAGAATCGTGGGTAAATTATCTCACTATGATAATATATTAGTGAACTTTTCATTGAAGTTTGGTCAAATCTACTTTATATAATTTGAAGTTTAATCATTAGATACATAGATCAGATGGAGGAACACCATCCTTATAGAGATCAAAATATTGTCAGAATATCATGTTAGAAGAGCAAGCTTTTGGAGGCAACTGAGTGTTACAAAGTGAACTTGCCATCATGAAATACCACTGGCATAATGAAACACATGATCCCTCAACATGAATCTTTAAATATGTAGTAAAGTTTTAAAAAAAATATGTCATATGCTTGGAGTGATGGGACTTCTTACAGAATACACTATAGGAGAGTACATCAATTGCTTCATATGGCACTAATCAGTATCTAAGAAAATATGGTGAACCCCCCAGAAATTGAGAAAGATTATGAATTTACAGAGTAGAGATTCAGCTAACCCAAATTGTAAATTTGGGTATTTGAGCTAAGTTTACATTTTTTGATGTGTTCCAGTTAAGACTGTAAAATAATATGGGAACACAAAATCAGACTGCAACCTAACATGTAACAATAAAGAGTAAAGAAAGACTTCATTAAATCATTGATAACCAAATCAAATCTTGTGAATTTGGGAAATAATGCTGGAACAAAAGAAAAATAAACATACAAAGAAAACATATACAGATGTTAGCTTTGACATGTCTGTTGATGTCATCCTTGTCCTGCTCATGATTATTCAGTCACCTTCATAAGATTTTATGGGTATTGTTTCTGACATTTCTAAGACTCGGAAATCTCATAGTAAACTTCCTTGTTCCTGCAATCATTCTACCCTCCCGCTCCACAGTTTTCGCTAAACTTTACATATGGGTGTATTTTGTAGACATATTCATTGTTACTGAGTAACATTTTACAGACTGAGCAGTATATATTTAGAAGTGTGTATGTGTGTGCGTGTGTGTGTGCATGTGTACATATTTATGTATGTATATAATAACAAAGAAAAAAGAGGCCATGATTTGAAAGAGAGAACAGAGGAATCTACGGGAGAGTTTGGAAGGAGGATAGGGAAGAATTTTGTAATTTTATTATAATGTATAAAATAGCATGTTTTAATTATTAAAAAGAATGTTTCATTCATTATAAAATTTAAGTCCAAAATTCTTTCTGTGACTTTCCTTGACTTAAGTTAGCATATAGTTCCCAATAGTTCCTTGGATTACTTTAATGTTTCCCACCTTGATTCCTATGACAATGTGAAAACTCCTGCCTACAAAAACTTTTCAGATATTTAGAATTCACTTCTTAGATTAGAACATCACTATCTAATATTGAATGTCTTTTATATTTATTTAAATATGGTTAAGTATTATGTTAACAAACACTAACAAACTCATGTATGCATGTTTATAAAGCTTATTGTACATGGCCACTCTTAAATCTTGTTTTGTGACTACTCTCAGTTTTAGTTCTGTTATAAGCTTTTTGATAGCCAAGGATCATGTATTTTTGATATTTGTATTATTAGCATATAAAGTAATACCTACATGCACGAATGATTTTTTATTAGCTAATTCATCAAAGTGCATTAAATTTTGGAAGAAACATACACATTTCCTTTTTAAAATCCTATAAGTTCTATTTAAACATGGTTTTTATGTACTTTGTTTTAAAAAGAGATGGTATCCTATTTAGAATGCTGTTTCTGCTAATAAAAGAGGATTGTGTGACTACAAGGGTTTTTTTCAAAAGAGGAACTGATTCTGCAGGTAGATGTATTTGATTTTGTTATGGTTGCTAAGAGAACACCTGAATGTAAATTACATTTTACATAAGACTACGTTAAAATATTGATCAGAAAAGAGCAGAAGCTTCCAGGCATTTAATAAAGTGCCTGAGAAACTGTCTTATAATTGGAAGAATAAAAGAAACATTATGTTTATGTAATCAGTCTACTTCAGCAACAGTGCTTAAATGTAGAGAGAAAAACAGAAGGAAAGATAAGATGGCCTCTTGTTCTTTGACTCTTGGCCTCTGGCTAAGACTTTTTAAAAATTGGAAATGACTACATGAAAGCAGTTTGTTTTAGATAGCATTCAGTGATTAAATTTCACCATAAAACTCACACACAATGGGAGATCTCCATATTTGCTTGAGATTCCTTAATGTGTACCTGTGCAGTGTCATAATAGCCTCATTTCTTGTCTGTGTTCTATTTAATGTAAACTGCTCTGAAGCTCAAAGAACATTTTTTATCAGATATTTTATTTATTTACATTTCAAATGTTATCCCCTTTCCAGTTCCCCTTCCCCTGAAATTCCCCCTATCCCTCCCCACTCCCTGTGATTCTATAAGGGTGTTCCAAACCCCATCCACCCACCCACCCCCACCTCCCCACCCTGGCATTCCCCTACACTGGGGCAATCTAGCCTTTTAGCAAAATCCTCCCACTGATGCCTGACAAGGCCACCTACTGCTACATATCTGGAACCATGGGTCCCTCCATGTGTACTCTTTGGTTGGTGGTTTAGAGAACATTTCTTAGCAGGCCTTTTCCCACAGCATCTCACCCAATAACCTGCTATCCTTTTAAATCTGCTCCATCATCCATTCACAAGTATTCTAAATGAGATAGGTAATATTAATTTCTATAACATGTTATTTTCTCCCATGTCTGGAACTTTTGCATACAGTCCTTTAATGCTCAACCCTTAAGGTATACTTCTGAAGAAAACTAGTTTCATCCCGTAATTCTATTCTTGGAAATCACTTTGCTAAAACTTGCCTAAGTCCTCAGATCTAGATGATTTCTACATTCTTAGACTCATATTATGGTAGATATCTCAAGATATTTGCCTTGGAATGGCATTTTCAAAACAAGGAAGGACCATATTTTTTTCTCCAGTATTTAACAGTTACTATACTGTTACATTAATTTAACATGTTTTTGATGACTTTATAAAATGTCTACTGAAAATAGAAAATGGAGAAGTATGAGGTGATACAGGAGTACACAAAAGACAATATTTACTTATAATATCAAAACAAATCAAAAGAATTAAGCCAATACAAAGGAGACATGTTTTATGTAAATTGTAATTCCTGAGCAAATAATCTTAATTACGAAGATATATGGTAGAAAAATTGATCTTGTATAAACCAGTGTGACAAGAATAATACTCAAACATCATTTTAAAGCACAGGAAAGGAAAATAGGATAGGAATTAATAAGTTTTAATTATTTATGAGCAAGTCATTATATTTTTCTCCAAGATGTGGAAGTGACTATCTCCACGGGGAGAAATATTAGAGACCTGTGATATTTTGTCTCTTGAATATGGGGAGAATTGATGACTAAAATCTTTACAAACACTACTTAATCTCCTCCTCCAAAACACAGGCCCTTGTTTTCTGGGTTCTTTCCTCCTCCTCTTCCTCCTTTTCTTCCTCCTCCTCTTCCTCCTTACTTATCCTCCTTTTCTCCCCTCTCTCTAGCATCTTTTGAGATTATAAGTACTTCATCTCTCCCCTTTCCCTTTCTCCCTCTTATCTTTCCCATGCCCTCCCACCTTGCCTCTTTTTCTTTAATTGTTGGTTTGTATATTCCTAAATATACAAGTACAACCTGCTCATACTTTGGGGTATACGATACATCAAAAACACAGCCTCTGCATGTAAGACAAAGGGATCATGACAAAGGGACTGGGTGGTATAAGATTGCAAGAACCAAAGAAACAAAGTTTGTTGTGAGAGGGTTCCTCCTACAAATATCAGGAGCAAAACACAGCAGGTCTTACCAATATGACCACATAAATATGACCTAAATAAAGACACCAATACAGATGTTAATATGGAAGGGGAAAGCTTCTGAACCTCCTCAACCCTAGAAGAGAAATTACAAGTAACTAAGGAATGGGAAAAGTAGATTTCCCTTCAAGGAGTACACACTTCTCTCTTCATATTCAACTTCATATGCTGTCTCTCTTTTAATACCTACTGGGTCTATTTAATGCTTCCTATGTGTGCATGGTATGGAACCATCTACTGGAGCATAAACTGATGCCTAGGACTGTAGAATTCAGTACTGAGTGCACATCCAAATTAAAACTGCTGTCATAGTTTTATTTCCAGGTAGTCAGGGGAAAATTGTCCATCTTTATATGATAGATAGTAGCAGAACACATAAATAAAGGGGAATGATAAATTTTAGTACATTTTTACATGGTTTTATGCTTCTACCGGAAGCCTTTTATTTCTCTCTTTTGTTGATATAGTCATATAGTATTTTTAAAATTAAATGTGTAGTGTGTTAAAATTTGTATGTGTACTCTTGAAACATTTCTGTTCCTAATGGTGAACTGATAAGGGTGTTCAAATGCATATTATTGATAAACCCATGAGCTCTTACACTTCAGTTGGCTTTTTAGTGAATTTTTTTGTAAATATATTCTGAGATATTTGAACTTCATACAGTGTAGCCTGAGTTGCAGATTATTGTGTATGAATGGTTAGTTATTGAGAACTAGTATTTCTATTTGTTGGTATATGTGATTTTTTTATAAACAATTCAAATGTATTACATACCAAAAGAAACAAAGCAAGTAGGAAGAAATCTAATCTTGTGTAACAACGAAAAAAATAATAACATGTTGTATTTATTTCTTAAGCTTTGTATATTTTAACAGCATGTATTTAAGGGTGATGCATATTTTTCAATTAACATTTGAAAATGAATAGAATATAACAGAGCAGAACATGTTAATCTAAAATTTCTGCCTACAGATAATATCAATTGAGTAATACAAGTCAAAGCATGTGAGAAGAAATGGTGTGGTGTTCTAACACAGTGATAGTCCCATCCTGACAACTATATTTTGTGCGTACGTATCTGTAGAGCCAAAATATGATCACAATTGTGCTTTTATGTTCACGAATGGATAGCATACATAAATCTTGCTTAATTAATTGCTTCATTAAAATCAGTTTCTCTAGAAAACACTCAATTTAGTTGAATAAGTGTTTTTGCATCCCTAGTGCTATTTTCACTTAATCTCTATACAGCTCGCATCTTAGCCAAAAAAAAAAAAAAAAAAAAAAAAAGGCAGTTTGCTTTGTGCTGCAATAGCTCCATATTTATATAGAAACTCTATGAGAAACCTGAATAAGAAAGCATGATGGTCAAATAAGGTCTCTCTCCTAGTCTTCTAGGTCTATATCTTTCAATGACATGTTCATCTTTGGTTTGTTCTTCAAATAATTCCATCAGATAACGTGAATTCATCAGTTAGACAGAAAGATAGTCTTACTGGTTTTGTTTTTGCTTTAATTTTGTTTTTTTTTTTTTTTGTATTTTTGTGAGGGATTTTTTTGCTTCTTGAGGGTTTTTGGCTTTTTTTTTTTCTTATTTTGGAGAGAGAGAAAAACAACACAAAAATTAACTAGGTAGGGAGGCAGGAGGATCTAGGAGGAAATGGGGAGGGAAAGCATGGTCAAAATATATTATATAAAAAATTTAATTAAACAATAATGATAAAAGGGAAACATAGCCTAAAATAAAACTAAATGTCCTACAGAAAGGTGGGGGATGAGGAAGCCATGTGGATCAAGCCAGTAAGTAGTCTTCTTTGTGGTCTTTGCCTCAGTTCCTGTCTTAAGTTCCTGCCCTGACTTCCCTCAGTGATGTGGTATGATGGGGAAGTATAAGCCAAAACAAACCATTTCATTCTAATGTGGGTTATTTTGCCATGATACTTATCACACCAATAGAAATCAAACTAATACCTATGACTATGCAGATGATTTGCTTCATACATCAACACAAATTGAACACTTCTTAAGGTGTACATTATATAACATCTGATATCCTCTGATCCCTATCCACTCAGTACCCAGTTCTTTGCTTACTTGCTTCCCCATCATCCCAGACAACTCAAAAATTATTACCCCAGGCAATCCATTTCCTTTTCTATATCATTTGGTAACAAATGAAAGAATCTCAATCTGCAGTGTTATACAAGGGCTAGGATGAAGGGTAAATATTTCTTAGGTGGTAATTTTCTTTCCCCCTTACCTTCTTCTAGGACATTTCCTCTTTGCTGTTTAATGATTTGAAATTTTCAATAGATCAATTTCCAGTGTTGATTTACTAAAACAAGAGTGACAGGATCATATTAACTGGATATTTTTAACTTATCATTTTAACATAGCAGATAATGGAAGTTCTTTTTATTTTTAAATTTATTTTTAATTCATTTTTCACACTCTATATTCCATTCCCTGTCTGCCATCCACCCTCCAACTGCTCCACATCCCATACCTCCTCCCCACCTCACCCCATCTCCACATGGATGTACCCATCCACCACCTCACCTGACCTCTAAGCTCCTTGGGGCCTCCAGTCTCTTGAGGGTTAGGTACATCATCTCTGAATGAACACAGACCCAAAAATCCTCTACTATATGTGTGTTGGGGGCCTCCTATCAGCTAGTATATACTGCCTATTTGGTGGTCTAGTGTTTGAAGGATCGAGAAGGTCCAGATTAATTAAGACTACTGATCCTCCTATAGGATTGCCCTTTTCCTCTGCTTCTTTCAGCCTTCCCAAATTCAACAACAGGAATCAGTTACTTCTGTCCATTGGGTGGGTGCAAATGTCTGCATCTGACTCTTTCAGCTGCTTGTTGGGTCTTTCAGAGGGCAATCATGATAGGTCACTTTTTATGAGTGCTCCATAGCCTCAGTAATAGTGTCAGACCTTGGTACATCCCCTTGAGCTGGATCCCATTTTGGGCCTATGATTGAACCTTCTTTTCCTCAGGCTTCTCTCCATTTCCATCCCTGTAACTCTTTCAGACAGGAACAATTATGGGTCAGAGGTGTGACTGTGGGATGGCAACCCCATCCCTCACTTGATGTCCTGTCTTCCTGCTGGAGGTGGGCTCTATAAGTTCCCTCTCCCTACTGTCTGGCATTTCATCTAAGGTCCCTCCCTTTGAGTTCTGAGGGTTTCTCATCTCCAAGGTCTCTGGTGCATTCTGTGGGGTCCCCTGACCTCCTATTTCCAGAGGTTGCCTATTTACATTCTTTACTGAGAAATGGGTGAGAAGCACCTAAAGAAATGTTCAAAGTCTTTAGTGATTAGAGAAATGCAAATTAAAACAGCCCTGAGATTCCACCTTACACTAGTCAGAATGCCTAAGATCAAAACCTCAGGTAACAATACATGTTGGAGAGGATGTGGGGAAAGACGAACACTCGTCCATTGCTGGTGGGATTGCAAACTGGTACAACCACTCTGGAAATCAATCTGGAGGTTCCTCAGAAAATTGGAAATAAATCTACATGAAGACCCAGCTATACCACTCTTGGGGATATACCAAAAAGATGCCCTACCATGCCACAGGGGCACATGTTCCACTATGTTCATAGCAGCCTTATTTGTGATAGACAGAACCTGGAAACAGCCTAGTTGTCCCACGACAGAAGAATGGATACAGAAAATGTGTAGTATTCATTTACACAATGCAATATTACTCAGCTATTAAGAATGAGGACATCCTGAGTTTTGCAGGCAAGTGGATGGAACCAGAAAATATCATCCTGAGTGAGGTAACTCAGACCCAAAAGGACATGCATGGTATGTACTCACTAATAAGTGGATATTAGATAATAATAATAATAATAATAATAATAATAATAATACAGAATACTCAAGATAGAGTCTACAGAACTCAAAAAACAACAAGCTGAAGTGTCCAAGTGAGGAAACCTCAGTCACATTTAGGAGAGAGAAGAAAGCAATCATAAGTGGGGAGAGAGGGAGGGGACTGGGAGGGAAAGTGGACAGGCTAGGGGGGGGAGTTGTGGGAGGAGAGGGGAACCTGATGTGGTATTGGGTGAGGGAAAATATAATGGAACTTCTAGAAGAAAAGAGAGAGTCAAGGAGTTGGAAAGAATTGGTTATCAAAGAATATACCTTTGTATTTCTTGCTTTGCTTTGGAGGAAAAATTAGTCATAGTTTTGAGTCAGAAGCTCTGAGTAAAAGATAGCAAGAAGTAAATCATTCCTGACTTTTTCTTTGACTTCGCACCTTATCTAGGGGTCGCATCAACTGTAATGAAACCTGGATGAAAAGACCAATTGGTAGGCCAGAGATCAGTATGCTTTTTTCATAAAAGATATAATAGTGATTGTATAGGTTTTGTGGATCAGTCTCTGCTTTGCCACAGCAACAGCAATGAAGCCATAGATTGTCTATATAAAGAAATAAGCAAGAATATGTTCAAATACGACTTTATTTATGGGCACTCAATTTGAATTTTATGTAATTTTTCATGCCCAAAATAACACTCCTCACTTGCTTTTGTTTCAACCATTTAAATGCATGAAAATCAATCTCATTTCATGGGTTGTACAAAAATAGACATTACACTGGAATTAACTTTCAGGCTGGGGTAAAAATCCCTTATCTATGTGTGAAGCAAGCAGATTCTAAGAGTAGGGAATATGTATTTTAATAGACTTTAATTTTAGGGTAGTTTTATGTTTATTACAAAACTTAAGGGAAGGAACTGCAATTTTACCTCACCTCTCAACCCCATAAATACATAACTCTTCTGTTTTTAATTTGTAATACAAATTTTGACTTTGTTCCTTTGTTTTATAGACTCAGAAAATAAAATTGGTAAGACTTGGCAACTATGCCACATTTAGAGTAAGATATAGATTTGTGGAAGCACAACCCCCACCATGACTTATAGAATTACCACTAGAAAATAACTTCAAATTTGCTAGGAGAGGATATTTTTTAAATTGCAATTGGCATGATATATCTGTTATCAGGTATCTTTTTGATCCAAGAGAGCCACCATTATAACAAGTTGTTCAATAATTTCTTTCTATGTAATGTACAATTGAAAATTGATGGAAAATAATCACAACCATTTCCTACTTCAGCAATAACTCTTCACCTTACCATTTTTATATAGCTCCCTGAAATAAAAGCATACTCTTCCAGGATAGATCATCAACCAATCTAACTACTTGCTATTACCATGGAGACATTAACATTAGCAAATCATCCAACACACACACACACACACACACACACACACACACACACACACACACACATCCTGTTTCCAATTGGTAACATGGCAGAGACATTTTTTGAACTATAAATATTTGAAAACAAAAGAATTTAATACCCAAGACTATATAGGTCACTTTAATGAATCAAATCTCCCTAAAAATGGAGAACATATATACTATATCTTTTGCTGTAGTTTAAAAAAAAAACTAGCACAAGAATAGACAAGGCATCCTTCTTCTTAGGCCCAAACACAGAAAGATACAATCTGACTTGAGAAGTACTTGGTTTGTGAAGAGAGGTCTGGGGTACCCTGATGATACAGGATTGCTTACAGAAGTGTTTCTTTGGGTTTAGCCATCCAAGAACTCAGAGGCTACTGCAGGCATCTTTTAAGATGGCCCAGGTACTGCCAAAGCAGGTGGCAAACTGTGGAGTCATCCACTTGATGCTGGTCTTTCAGGCCAGAAATTTAAGCTGTTTTGCCAGAATCTTGAAGGCTTCCATAAAGATTTCAAGGGAAATCTTCGAGAGCAAAGAATATATTAGTAGGTCAAATTCCCTATCAATAGAACCTGAGAAGGTAAAGGGTGGAGCTGTAAAAATGAAGCCAAAATATGTTGTGGATTTCAGGAATGTGGAAATGACAGAAACATGGGAAATAGAAAATCTGGCAAAGAAAACTGCTAGTTATTAAGCAGAGTCAGAGCGAGGACATGTCAAAATCAATCAGCTATAGGTATGGGCTTACTAAAAGCACTGGAACTCACTATATACTAAAAGTGGCATACATGTAACCATAGGATTTAATGATTTCTTTTCCTGCTGGGATTCAGTATTGGTTTATCTCATTTTTATGCTGCCATTGCCTTTTGAATGAGCATATTTGATCAATACCATTACATTAGACATAAGGAATTTGCTTCTTAATTTTCACATCTGCTCACAGGTAAAATGTGCTTTGAATGTCAAAATGATGCTTTGGACTTTATATTTTGAGCTGGAACTCTTAAAACAAAATGAATAACCTGGGAGTACATTGACTAAGTGTGGTTTACATAGTAGGAGCTGTATGAGTCTTTGGCGGTGAGGAGCAAATTTTTACATTTTGAATATGAGAGTCTTGTTTTGTAGGCTTTGTCTCTAGCTTTTAGTGCCACATTGGAATGTGGTACAAACTTAAGGAAAAGGAACCTAGCTGGAGAAAGTAGGTCTCTGTGGGAATGGACTGTGTATGCCTTTGTGGGATATAATTTGCCCTGAACCCTTCCTCACCTCTCTCTCTCTCTCTCTCTCTCTCTCTCTCTCTCTCTCTCTCTCCTGCTTCCATAGGATGATGAGATTGGTTACATCATACCCTCTGCTGTGAAATTCAGTCTTACATCACACACAAAGCAAGAAATCCAGTAGATCTTGGACCAAGATCTCTAAAAGTCTAAGACAAAATAAATCTGTCTTTCTTTTCAATCAGTTGCTCAAATACTTACTTAAGCAACAATAAAACTGGTTAACTTAAAAAAAAATTGCATAATTGACCTCTCTTCCTTCCTGCCTTTTCATTCTCAATACTATCTCACCTGTAACTCATGTGCTTCAATTTATTTAATAGTCCTCAAAGCAAAGATAATTTTTTCCATTGTTTCCTGGCTAAGGACATCTTGTAACACAGCTATGTTACCGACCCTCTAGCCTCACTTAATAGTTTCATGATATTTACTGATAGTCCAAGCTAAACTACACAAGGACTGTTTGGGGATAAAGCCAAAATGGGGAAACAGAGATGAATTTTTCACAGTACCTTCACATTTATTCTCTTTGTCATCCTCACATTGAGATGCTTAAAAATCAACTTGCATTTTGGAGTGGGTGGATGAATAAGTTAAGAAGGAAGATTAGACTCACTGTTTTTGATTGAGGCTAGAACTGAATGCCAAACAAGAGTACCTGTAATGAAATAACTCCACCCCAAATAGAAGGCTATAGCACTTTATACAATGGCTAATCAACAGGCTCTAGCCTCTCACCGAAGTGGATATTTTCATTCGGGCCCTTAAAATGTTTATTGAAATTACCTGCAGCTAAAAGAAGTTTGAAAACTCCTTTTATAATATAGACAAAGCCTGAAAAGGTGTTATTTTTCTATATGTATTATTATTTTTATTGTAAGCTCTTGTTCCACAGATTAAGAGCAGCCAGGCCTTTTATACCTGGCTATTCTAATTTCTGAAAATATTTTCAAGTGGTAATCGAAATATAAGCCTCACGCTTGGCTTCTATGTAGCATAAAAAACCATTTACTGACAAGGTTACTGCAATACAGCTGGAAGTCTGATTTTCTGCTGTGTATAGTTCCTCATGACTTGCTTCTGTATAGGAATGGCCTTGGAAGGAGCTGTTTGTCATTTCAAAAGGGGAAAACTGTTTTCATTTTACCTAGTAATTTCACAGAAACCCTAAAAAATTAACAGAGAAATTTGGGCTCCTATAAGGACCCAACCTATCAATATGCAACCTGTCACGCAAGTCATGTCAGAAATTCGTCTTACAATAGAACAAATGGATATTAACCACTACTATAATAAGTGGTATTTATTCAAAGTAGTACACTGAAGTGGAAAATTTAAGGTTCCTTTAGAAAGTCAGTTGTGTTGGATGGTGTTTTGCTGGGGCAAATATATGGAGTGTTTTCCTGAAGTGGACAAGGTGAAAGACTAAGGCAGGCTTTTGAAGAAACATTTAGCTGAAACAGACACCGAAGAAAGGATGTTCTGCTAAAGCAAGCACATGAAAGGGCACTTGATGAAGGATTCTTCACTAATGACATGCATGAATTGGTCCACTTTATATTGCATAGTCAAACTCCATTTGTCATAATTCCATAGAGAGAAACACCAAAAAAACTTCTGATGGTGTACTATAGTTTCTTGCTACTTCCACAGACCCCAGCAGATTGGCAGAGTGATGTCAGCTGAGACAGACATGTCTGCTGAGGCAAGCCCCATGGAGGACACGTGGTGTCCGAAGGAAGTATAAATAGGATATTTTGGACAATGGAGGAGGCTGAACTTAACTTGCTTATAGAACTAGCTGTGCAAAGCTTACTGGTCTCACGTCTTTGCTGATCTTTGCTTCTCTTTGCTGAGAGAGACAAGGCTCAGAACTTCTAGTCTTTCTGCTGATCCCTCATGCAAAGGCTGAGGTCTGGCTGTGTCCGCTAGGTAGTGCCACTGCCTCTGATTTGTGTTCATTATCCTGAGTCTACCAAACTGAACTACTGGTGTATGCTTTAAGTTTTAGCAAGTTGATCAAGCTACTCCTGTTAACCTGTGAACTAAGCTGCTGATTTCCAGAAAACATAGACCTGAGTTGTTCCAAACAAACTTTCTAAACAGGTCCACTTTCCCCATATCCCTTGTAGTGGGCTACAAGGGAGGTTGAAGTATTATCAATAAATGTAGGATTTGTCTTCCTTCTTCTTGAGCTTCATGAGGTCTGTGAATTGTATATTGGGTATTCCAAGCTTCTGAGCTAGTGTCCACTTATCATGGAGTGCTCTTTTGTGATTGAGTTACCACACTCAGGATGATATTTTCTAGTTCCATCCATTTGCCTGAAAAATTCACAAAGTTCTTATTTTTAAAAATGTACCACATTTTCTGTATCCATTCCTCTGTTGAAGGACATCTGGGTAATCTTTCCACATTCTGGCTATTATAAATAAGGTTGCTATGAACATAGTGGAGCATGTGTTCTTATTACAAAGTGTGGAGTAGAGACTGAAGGAAAGAACATCTAGAGACTGCCCCACCTGGGGATCCATCCCATATATAGACACAAAACCCAGACACTATTGTGGATGCCAACAAGTGCTTGCAGACAGGAGCCTGATATAATTGTCTCCTGAGAGGCTCTGCTAGTGCCTGACAAATACAGAGGTGTATGTTCTCAGCCAACCATTGGACTGAGCACAGTGTCCGCAATGGAGGAGCTAGAGAAAGGACCCAAGGATCTGAAGGAGCTTGCAGTCCCATAAAAGGAACAACAATATGAACCAACCAGTACCCCAGAGTTCCCCTGGACTAAACCACCAACCAAAGAGTACACATAGAGGCATCCATGGCTCCAGTCATATATGTAGCAGAGTATGGCCTTGTTGGACATCAATGGGAGGAGAGGCCCTTGGTTCTGTGAAGGCTTGATGCCCCAGTGTAGGAGAATGCCAGGACAGGAAAGCTGGAGTAGGTGGGTTGGTGACAAGGGGATGGGGGAATGGGGTAGGGAGGTTTCGGAGGGGAAATGAGGAAATGTGGTAACATTTGAAATGTAAATAAGGAAAACATCTAATAAAAAGTAGGATTTAAAAAATAAAGCTACATTACATTACACATTAGAAATATTGAGAGCAATATCCCAATATCCTTTGCAATGAACTTCTCAGATACTGGGTGTTATAATTATTCCCACTTTACAGTGTTGAAACTTGAGGCTCTCAAAGATTAATTGGCTCCAAATAAATCATTCACAATGCTAAACTTAAATCTTAAATCAATACAGTATAACTAAGAAGCTTACAGGCTTAATTATCAAACTATTAAAATTGTTCTATTCATTTTCATTGGAGAAAATAGAAATGGGGTCAGGGAGATCATTGCAAGATGATGGTGGAGGGTGGGTGTGAAATATGACATAATCACAAAGCAATTTCAACATGTGCTTTCATCTACTTCTGAAGCTTAAGAATGACATGTAGGTGATGTGCTCTCCATAAGACAGTCAGTCTTCCATGCAGAGGCCAAGCTAATTTATCTTAATAATATTTATTTATTTATATATATTTATCTTAATAATGCAACATAATTTTCATGATTTTTATGAAGAATCACAGGCATGCCATGATTTAAATGGATCCTAAAGGTCTAAGAAAATGTTCAATCATGAATTCTATAGACCATGCAATTTATTTAAACACTTCTAGGAAAGATAGTCACTATCATACAAAATGGTGTTTAACATGCTTTTGTATTCATCAAACTTGTCATTGCTCTGACAAGTTCCCTGACATAAAAAGAGGTTTATTTCAGCTCTTGGTTTTAGGGATTCCATCTAAAGTCCTTGGTTGTGTTGATTCTGAGCATGTAATGAAGCAGACCATGATATAAACAGGAACATATCTCAGAGGGCAAGAAGCACCAAAAAAGAGAGTAAGAGGTCTGGGACAAGATACCCCAAGGTCATACTCATAGAGACAAAATTTGTCTAGCTATGTGAAGTGCTATAGAAAGTTTCCAAAGCCTCCTAAGATAGAGCCACCAGCTGGGGACCAAGCTGGGGACCAAGGTTTCATTACACAATCTTTTAGGGAAAATATTTCATATTAAAGTCATAAAAGTTCATGAGATAATTTATCATTACATAAAATAAAAATCATTCTTAAAGTGAAAATTTAATGGACTTAATTCAACTCTTTCAAGACACATGCTTGAATTTCTCTACTATGTCCACCAAAATACTTCCTTAAGTGTTTTGTATACTGGGTTATTTAATTATAACCATGCTAACACAAGAAGACAAGAAAATAGCTCACCTGGTAAAGTACCTGGTGCATAAGCATAAGAAGCAAGCTTCCAGTCCCCAGCACCAACATAAAAAAAAAGTACAGGCATGTGTAAATACATTTATAACTAAAGCAGGAATGAGTAGATACAGGTACATCACTTAGTAGGCACTCTACTAAGTCTATGAACATCATATTCGGTAAGAAACCATATCTCAAAACATAAGGTGGAAAGTGATTGAGGAAGATACCTAATGTCTTTAGCATCCATGTGCATGCACACACAAGTAACTCCATGTACCATAGTTAGGTATGTACATTCGTTACACACAGAGAAACATACAAAAATATGAACAATATTACAAAATAATATTACTCATTATATTTAATTTTATATACATTCTACTGAATAGCACATGGAAGCTTTTTTAAAATATACCACTTCCTAGGACACAAAATAAATCTTTACAAATTTGAAAACATTAAAATTATTTCTTATAGACTATCTGACCACAATGAACTAAATTTAAAACTGACTGTAAGCCATAGTAAATCACAAGTTCATAGAGATTTAACAACTCATTACTGAATAATGAATAAGCTAAAGAAGAAACTAAGAAATGAATTTATAAAAATTCTTAAAATGAAGTAAAACATTAAAACATAATACATCAAAACCTTTGGGACACATTGAAAGCAGTTAAAGGGAATTTTATAGCTCTAAATGCCTGCATTAAAATATAAAAAAGAACACTGATAAATGGTTTGATGATACAACTCAAAAAATTCAGAAAAAGACCTAGTTAATGGAAAGAAATCAAAAAAGTCAATGCAGAAACCAATTAAATAGAAACAAAGAAAACAATAGAAAGAATTCATGTAGTTACAGGCGATTTGAGAACATAAACCATCGACAGACTCTTGGCTTAACTAACCAAAAGAAAGAAAGAGAGTACCCACATAACCAGAAGCAGGAATGGACAGGGAAATGTTATAGCAGACAATAAAAATTTGATAATATAAGAAAATATTTTAATTTTACACTTAAGAGTAGGAAAGTTAAAAGAAATGGACTTCCCAGGATCATAGGTATCGAGTTTGGAGCTTACTCATCAGTCTATACCCAAAAGTATAAAGTTATAATTGGCTGTCAAATATTTTTTACTGCAATAGTAATAATAATTCTATTTTCACTAAAGTTTATATGTCATCCTTTAATGTTTTCTCATTATACTACTTTTTTTAACTTTGAAAGAATTTGACTATAACTTTTTCTGACTATAGCTTATTTGAAGACAATCATTGTACCCTAAATATGCATTAATAGTCATGGCCAAAAAATGCTTTCACCCTGTCTTCTAAACAAGTCTCTAATCTAACATGTGTTACACAAAACTTCCTTCCTCCATTTACAGAATTAACTAGGTTCCCTTGATCTATGTCTTCCAATTCAGAGTACTGAAATCTCAAAGTAACAGAATAAAAAGGATTTAAAAATTGGTTGCACACTCACTTTGGATGCAGAGAATACAGAAACTAACCCAGAACTAACCAGGAAACACTCTCCTTACTGGCTTGTTTACCTAGTGCCTGAGTGTGCTATATAGGCTACTGGAATAGAAAAGACATCAATGGTCTTTCCCAGTCTTGAACCCTGCATACTTTAATGCTGACAGAAAGATGGGCCAAGTAAATTAATAGTAGTGTAAATGGACCACTTTGTGATCAAATCTAAGACCAATACACAGGGGGCAATCCATGTCTGGTACTGTAAGCCTATTCAAATGCCCATGATTAGAGAGATCATAGGTTCTAGCAGGAACTTATCATCGTTGTTTTACTAAATGGTTATATTTTCAAATTAACTGCTAGATATTTGTTTTTATAAGCACAGATTATTTCTATTCTAAATTTCAGTCAGAAAAATCTTTTTTGTTTGGACACTTTTTGTTTATTGAGAATTTCATACATGATTACTCTGTTTACATTATTTCCAGGCACCCTTCTCTCTTAACTCCTCCTGTGTCCCTCAGTCCCTCTAAAATTCACAACCTATTCTTCTATAATTATTGTTGTTTTCTCACATGCACATATATACGAAACCTACTTGGTTTCACTTGGTGTTGTTCTTATATAAATGTGTTTAGGGATGACCATTTTGGATTGAATAACATATTGGGGCCATAATCCCTGGGGAACACTGATTCACTCTTTCTCAGCAGCCACTGATTGAATGTCAATATTCATCTAATGGTAGGTCCTTGTGAAATTTCTCCCATCAGAATTGACATGTCCCTTGATGTTGTCATATGTCTTATTTAAGCAACTGTATTGCGAAGAAGCTCCTTTTTACAGGGGTCAGTGACTTATGTAGAGATTTATAACTAGTCTAAGAATCAAGTATGAATAACTTTGAATTCTCAGGTATGAATGTTTCATCTATCCAGCCATCCACCATCAAGGCTCAGGGAACATCATGGAAGTTAAGAAGAAAGAATATGAGAGCCAATTAATAGAGAGAAGAGCTGTGAAATATATTCTTCTGGACATTGCATGTTTTGGGGTTTTTTTTGTTTGTTTGGTTGGTTTTTTTGCAAGCACCAACTCCTAGCTGGGCTTACATGCATAAGACCTGTTCAAAATCAATCCAATCAAAATGCCAGCATGGATGGGGAAAGCCTCCAAGGCCCTACCCATATCAGAGGAGTTATTGGCAGTTGGTAACTACTGAGGGAAAAGGAGTCACTGTCCTTTGGGGACATGGCAGACAGGTTATGTTTGATCATAACCCAGTAGTTAGCAACACACATATAGGCTTGGGTTAACTACTACTGTGAGATATTAACTATACAAATAAGACATAAAGTTGGAAGGTAGATAGGGCTAGGTGAGTTGGAGAAAGGTATGGGAGATGGCTGTGATTGATATACTTTGTATAAGAATATGGTTTTCAAAGAATGAATAAAATATTCTTTTAAGGGGGTACAAAAGAAGAAAATTTATTCTTTTGGAACTCCCACCTATAGGACCTAGAGTAGACTGTAATCAAATTTCTTTACAAAATGGCTATCAGTAAATCTTGTCTCTAAACTACTGTCTTGGAGTTTCTGAAGCTCCCACACACAGCTCTCCTCTGGCCCAGAGAATTGTTCTATACTATTGACAGTGTTTCAGGATCTTTTGCTATATCCCTTCAGCTCCCCTTACTGCTATAAACCATCTTTTAATTAATCCAATTTGTCTTAAGACACTATCATCTGTTTTCTGCCAGGTTCCTGTACAATTCAACCACTTTCTCTCCAAATTCTATATGTTATTTAATTCAACCTAAGGTTGAATTCAATTGCCAAGGCTCCCATATTACATACAAGAAACTAATTCAAACATCAAACAAGAAATTGAAATACATAGCCTTAGGGTTTTCTAAAATTCTGAAATGTAACCATGCTATAGTTGAGACTGTGTCCTTTTGTCCTTAAAGGTCTAACAAGAAAAGACATTAATTGCCTAAGCCCAGTGTGCATTGAAACTAAAATGAGCAAGCAGAAACCAATAACATATAATACAACTAAACCCTGTTGAATGATTTTAAATATAGAAGGGTCACAATAAGATTTTGAGATTAGCCAGGCCCCCCAACACATAAACACATACAGCAAAAGTCTAATGCTATTATTCTAAGACAATTTGCCTTTCCTCAACACCAACATTTTTTAAAGGGATTCACCATATACAAAATACATAAATAAGTCAAAATCTAAAATGACAAATGTGGAAATTTCTTACTCTGAAAACTATTTTCTGAAAAGTCTATGTTTGTAGTTACAGGTTCATGAAACACTAGAAGCTAATGATCTGTTACCAAAGTAAAGTGTGGCTCCAGTATTGATTTAGCTTTAGTTACTTAGAAACAATATTGATCCTTAAGAGATACATTTCAACATCGTACATTCCGAGCACAAAATGGTTCCATCCAATTGACTAATAGACACTGTATATCATTTTTGCTTTTAATAAGATCTTCTTCTGTATGAGATATTAGGACATCAGTAAAACATCAAAAGTGAGGTTTATAGATGAAATTTTTGAAATAAATGAATACCCATTTCATCTTATAAAAGGAAAAACTTGAGGCAAATTAATTTTCAGAAAAATGACATGAAAAATTATGAGAATGCTAGATATGCACAGAGAAGAAACTACCTCTATGTTTCCCTTAAAATATCACTATTTTCTGTGCACAATTTGTTAATCATAGATATGGGAAATATTCAAAGTATGCTATTCAAAATGTTTCCAAATGTACACCATAGAAGAGTGAAAATTCTGAAAACTCCAAAGGTTTTTTGCATCAGGCTCTCCTACTATCTAGTTAAGCAAACTGAGAACCTGAATAATCTCTGTTAACTGAGGCATGAAAAATGGTTACATTTCCTCCCAACATGTGTGTGTGTGTGTGTGTGTGTGTGAGAGAGAGAGAGAGAGTGCGTGTGCGTGTGTGTGTGTGTGAGAGAGAGAGAGTGCGTGTGTGTGTGAGAGAGAGAGAGAGAGAGTGCGTGTACGTGTGTGTGTGTGTGTGTGTGTGTGTGTGAGAGAGAGAGAGAGAGAGAGAGAGAGAGAGAGAGAGAGAGAGAGAGAATGACAGGTACCAAAAAATTAAAAACATCATGAGGTACAATAGAAATATCTTGTTCCTCATCTTAACTCATTACTGAGTTGTAGCATGACCTTGCACAGGTTTACATAAGCTCTTAGCACTTCGTTTATAAAAATAGAGATAAAAAATCCATTTCATGGGAATGTTGTGAAGATTCAATGAGATTATGTGAGAGAGCCCAACAAAATAATCATCGCATAGAATTTTCTTAACAGATCACGATGTTATTTCATAAAAGAACATCTGTCTTTCAGTAATACAATACAGATACAGCAATAAACTAAACGTCCTTGAAATAAATGGCGAGCATTAGGAAGCAATATAAAGTATTACACAGAATAATGTCAGGTCTCAAAATCTGAAGCTTTAAGTGAAATAAACTATTTGTGGATTAGTCAAGGGAGTATTTAATTCCTAAAACATCAAGTCTCCATACCTATGTTTAGGCTTAATGAAACATGTAACTAAATATGCAATATGGTGTAACTATGAGACCTGTATCAAAGCTTGACAACTGGCTTCTCTCTTTTTTAATTATTTTATTAGATATTTTCTTCATTTACATTTCAAATGCTATCCCAAATGTCCCCTATACCCTCCCCCCGCCCTGCTCCCCTGCCTACTCACTCCTACTTCTTGGCCCTGGTGTTCCCCTGTACTGGGGCATATAAAGTTTGCAAGACCAAGCGGCCTCTCTTCCCAATGACGGCTGAGTAAGTCATCTTCTGCTACATATGCAGCTAGAGACACAAGCTCAGGGGGTACTGGTTAGTTAATATTGTTGTTCCACCTATAGGGTTGGAGACACCTTCAGCTCCTTGGGTGCCTTCTCTAGGTCCTCCATTGTGGGCCCTGTGTTCCATCCAATAGCTGACAGTGAGCATCCACTTCTGTGTTTGCCAGGCACTGGCATAGCCTCACAAGAGGCCACTATATCAGGGTCCCTTCAGCAGAATCTTGCTGGCATGCGCAATAGTATCTGGGTTTGGTGGCTGATGATGGGATGGATCCCCGGGTGGGGAAGTCTCTAGATAGTCCATCCTTTCGTCTTAGCTCCAAACTGACAACTGGCTTCTCTTAAATTACCTGTTCAAATGTTCTCCTACAATGGGTAGAAATAGTAATACACTGGCTGATTTATCTCCACATCTTGTCCAGCAGTATCAGCCTGCTAATGTGTGATTTTCAGATGTTAGCCAGTATTAGGTGTTTGTTAGGATCTTTAAAATTTATAAAATGACTTTACAGTTGCTAAAGTGCTTTGACTTGCATCTAAATTTCTATTGAGCACTATAAATAGGACTTGCATATATGGTTGCTATTAGATGAATAAAGAGATATTTTTGCAATTTCTTCCCCTCCATAGACACAGTATACTAACTCAGCATGCTTTACATATAAAGCTGAATACAGCATGCACTAAACATCTTAGACCATTAAGACGATTCAGCAAACTCATTAAGTAAAAATTAAAAGAGCCTCGTTCTTGTTAAAGTTAAAACTCCCTTATAGTAAGAAACAAGAAACATTATAAAAATTTTGCAAGACACAAAGACATGTTCTGCTCTAATAGAAAATCATTGTTACAAAAAAGAATAATATTAATCATTTACTAGTACAATCAAAACTAGCAAATGTACAATTAGACTTTCAATGCTGTTTAAAAAGAATAAGTGCTAGTGATATGACCCTCTCTTTTTCAGTATGTATATGAAAGCATCATATCTGTCTCAATCTGCATTCTAATTCTCTTGTAGAAGCTTTTGGGCCAAGAAAGTATGTTCATATTCAGTCTCTTCTATGGTGCTTGTTTCTTTAAAATAACTACATTTAGTTGTATAGTTACCAAAATCCCACATATATCAGAGAATGGACCATGTTTCTTTTGAAACTAAACTTTGCTCTAAACAGGTGTTAATCCAAAATACAACATACTTTCCAGCCTCTCTCCATAACAGTTCAAATGGCCAACTAATTTTTTTACAACCTCAAGTACAAAGACCTATTACTGAAGGTCCCATGGAAAAATCTCTTTCCTTCATTAAATATCATCTAGCCTCTGTATTACTTTTGTCTCATTGTAACAAAGCACATGGTATGAATAACTTAAAGGGGAGTCACTTAACTCACCATTGGTGAAGATTCAGTTTGTGGTTATTTGGCATTATACACTTGATCAGAATATTCTGACAAAGGTTACATGTGACAAGAAGAATGTTGTTTGCCATCTAGTAGAAAAACATTAGAGAAAGGGGACAGAATGTGAACCACATCAAGATAACACCAAAGATCTGGAGCCAGTGATCATTAATTACTCTAGTCTGGTCTCCTTGAGTTTCCAAAATATACTACCATCTTGGGACCAAGTATACAAAGCATGAGCCTGTGAAGAATATTGCACATTTAAGCAACTGCTTTCCAAAATGGTTTCCTAAAAATTCTCAAAAACTCACTTGAGTTTGGATGATGGCAAAAGCCAATGTGGAAGACATCTCATGCATAGTATATTGCAGAGCTTCATTTCTGGTAGACAGTATGCATTGATCAGACAGAATGAATCTCTAATAATGGAGAATTTAGTTGCTCATGACAGGTGAATAAAAGAACAATTTTTTGGTAACAACTTCACCTATTTCTAAATTCTTTGCCACTTGTCTCCTGTGGCTTGCTTATTTTATGTTTATCACACTTGTTTCCCTTAAATTTTAAGTTGTTACTTTACCCTATATACTGCAGTTAAATACATTCATTATATATTTAACCTAGTTATTTAATATCTATTGTTCCTTGTGACTATTCCAAGACACCTCCAGAAATACATTCCATCTGCCACCTCAAGCTAAGCCTGCCTATCCCTATCTTGCCCAGAATATTTGTCATTCCTTTGTCAAGCAAATCACTTATAGCCTGTTCTATAAGCTCAGCTTTCATAGTATCCCAGTACTCATAAACAAGTTTGCTCTATGTAGTACCCTAATCCTTTGTTACAATGACAATTCTTTTTACTTTGTTATATAAATGTTAAATCTGGCAAAGTGGAGATTGTTGCCATCAATGACCCTTTTGTCGACCTCCACTACAAGGTTTATATGTTCGAGGATGACTCTACAAGTTCAATAGCACAGTTAAGGCTGAGAAAGGGAAGCTTGTCATCAACAGGCAGACCATCACCATCTTATAGAAGTGAGATACTGCTAACATCTAATGTAGTGATACTGGCACTTGGTATGTTGTGGAGTTTACTGATGTCTTTACTGCCATGAAGAAGGCTAGGGCCCACATGAAGGTTGGGGCCAGAAGGCTCATCATCTGTACCTTTTTCTGCTGATGTCTCCATGTTTGTGATGGGTATGACCCATGAGAAGTATAACAAAATTCACTCAAGATTGTCTGCAATGCCTTACTGCACCACTAACTGCTCAAGCTCCTGCCCCACAGCCAAGGTCATCCATGAAAACATTAACATCATTACACCTATAACCACAGTCCTTACCACTACTGCCACACAGAAGACGGTGAATGGCACCTCTGGAAAGTCATGGCATGATGGTCTTGGGGCTGCTCAGAATATCATCTCTACATCCACTGGTACTACCCAAGGCTGGGAGTAACGTTATCCCAGAGCTGAAGAGGAAGCTCACTGACATGACATTTTCTGTTCTACCACCAATGTATCTATCATGGATCTGGCATGCCGCCTGGAGAAAACTGCCAAGTACGATAATTCAAGAAGATGATGAAGACCCATCTAAAGGCCCATTAAAGGGAATACTGGGCTACAGTGAAGACCAGGTTGTTCCTGCAACTTTAGAAGCAATGCCCACTCTTCCACCTTTGTTGCTGGGGTTAACATTGTCTTCAATTACAGTTTTGTAAAGCTCATTCCTGGTATGACAATGAATACTGGTACAGGAACATGGTGGTGAATCTCATGGCCTACAAGAAGTAAGGAGTCCTTTAGAATAAGGAACATAACTCTCATGAAAGGTTATAGGTACAGAGACAAAATTTAGAGCTAAGATGAAAGGATGGACTATCCAGAGACTACCCCAT
>NC_034613.1:31057101-31059802 GCF_900095145.1 Mus pahari | reverse complement strand
AGCTCGTGTCTCTAGCTGCATATGTAGCAGAAGATGGCCTAATCGGCCATCATTGGGAAGAGAGGCCCCTTGGTCTTGTAAACTTTATATGACCCAGAACAGGGCAAGGCCAGGGCCAAGTAGTGGGAGTGGGTGAGTAGGGAGCAGGGGTTGGGGGAGGGTATAGGGAACTTTCAGGATAGCATTTGAAATGTAAATAAAGGAAATAATAATAAATTTAAAAAATAAAAAATAAAAAAAGAAGTAAGGAGTCCTGAATCACATACCTCAACAATGAGAGCAAGAGAGAAGTCTTATAGGCCCTTGGCTGCTGAGGAGTCCCTGCCCCAACATTGAGCATCTCCCTCACAGTTTCTATCCTAGACTCTTAAAAAGCAGGAGGGGTCTAGAGAATCCTACTCTTTTGAATGCCATCAATAAGGTTCACTACATCCCACAAAATAAAAGATTTTAAAAACTGAATATAGTGGTATGCAGCTATAATCAAAGAATAAATAATGTTGAGTCACTGGGATCAACCTGAGCTACATTGTAAAAATCATGTCTCCAAAAAATATATTTAAACATAGCATACTAGTATTATATTTTATCATTATAATTGTGTTATTTTGTTATTACTTTTACTCTATTCAACTAATTTATAAATGAAATAAATACACTAGTATCAGACAAAACATTAGATTTGGGGCTGAATACCAGTCTGCAATTTTAGGCAACAACTGGAGTATTTTTTAACAATATTTCATGCTGGGGAGGTGGGAGGTGGCTCATTTAATAAAGTACATGCTGTGAATATATGGGGACCAGAGTTTGAATACCTAGGACCCACACAAATCTGAATGAGGTAGCACATCCTTAGTCCCAGAGTCTCGAGGGCTGGATGAGGTTCAGAGATAGGAGAATCCTCCAGAACCTTGCAGTCTAACTAACCTGGCATGTATAGCTGTGAACATCATACCTTGTCTCAAGTAAGGTGGAATGGGAGCTTTGACATCTGAGTAGGTTCTATAACCTCCACACCTGTGCATATACACAGCTGCACTCTGACACTTAATCCATCCCCCAGCCCCCCACAAAAAGACAACTAAAGTATATTGTATGCATAAAGAGAGACTACAATAGTAAAATAGCAAAGGACCTTAACAAATGAATCAAATGAGTATGGACTATATTCTGAATGGATTGGTGAAACATTTGAGAGTGATAAGTTTAAACAGGAAAAATTGTCACATCATATTGCTAGGAAAAAAATGTACGAAGATTCTCAATCTAATACAATAAACCTTTCAATATAATCACAATTCTGCCTGCTCCCACCACTCACTAGATGAATCGCAAACTTTGGAAAATACAACTTGTGCCAGTATACACTAAAGGCTATCCACGGTGTCCCAATGTGCAACTAAGAGACCACTGCACTGAAATCGAGATTCTCAAAGCATGGCCTCTAGAACGTCATCATCTTCTTTAAACATTTTAAATATCCAAATTCTCCGTATTCATCCCAAACTCGTAGATTCTTAATAATGATTGAGTAGTCTGATTTAATAAGACTTCCAGATGCTCTCTGAGTGTGATAAAGTTTGAGAGTGCTCATCTATGGTAACTGCAGGGTGCTGTGGTTTGACTTGAAGGAACAGAAAGTAATCGACAGGGAGATGACTATGATGAAAATGCTAATTTTTACAGATTTTAGGTCAGGGAGAGGATAGAGTGAGTATTCAGACTATAAAAGGAAGGTAAGTCGTTTCCATGAAAGAGCTCAACAAAGACACTCTTAGAAAGAAAATGGGAATTTATTCCACGTTGAAAATGGTGACATGTAAGTAATGTGCCACAGCCAGCATAAAACTAGCTGTTCAAGGAAGACAGGCTAAATTCTGGAGTTCTGCATACAGCCTGAGTATACTCTTCACATTCTCTCAATATTATATACTTAAACAACCCTTGATCCTCTATGCACTGACTGGAAAATTTCCTGCTAATACACTACCCTAAAGGGTAGTAGGGATTGCGGGGAAGCAGAGTAATCTTTCCAAATAAACAAATAGGCAATTGCCTTTGTTATTGT
Organism: Mus pahari; assembly: GCF_900095145.1. Lineage (NCBI taxonomy): Eukaryota > Metazoa > Chordata > Mammalia > Rodentia > Muridae > Mus > Mus pahari. Next base: position 31,057,731 of record NC_034613.1, on the reverse strand, counting down.
TGTTAAATACAAAAACTAAATTCCCTTGTGATTTCTTCAATCATGTATAGTAATGGTACACTTATAAGAGCTTGCTGTCTTCAAAGCTTGGTTGTCTCTTGGGGTTTTGTCTTAAATTACCTCACAAGAGACTTAACAGCATGGCTTCAAACTCACTAGCTGTCTGAATGAATTTCAATGTGTGTGAGTTGTTATCAATCAAGTTGACTGACAAAGACATTTGCAATCAGTTTGCTAGGGAAAACTTCAATAGTGCTCTAGTCTTTGAAGTTCCTGTTGTGATTATGATTTGCTTGAAAGAATTATGGAGTATATATTAATAGTCAGTTTATCTTTCCAACTACAAGATTGACAGCTTTCTTTTTCCTGCATTTTTTTCCCCACAGTGGTTTAGAGTCTCCTCTTGATGAGTAAATGGAAGCCCCATAAAAACTAATTAGTAATATCGAAATGAGTTAAATATATCTTAAGCATCACCACATCCTTAGCTTCATATCATCGATCAGAACATAAATTAAGCCCTGGAAATTTTTTTTTTCTTATAAAGACAACATTTAATTGGGGCTGGCTTACAGGATCAGAGGTTCAGTCTATTATCATCAAGGAGGGAGCATGGCAGCATCCAGGCAG
>NC_034613.1:31044771-31057090 GCF_900095145.1 Mus pahari | reverse complement strand
CCAAGCCTTAGTACTGCTCTCGGGCGCACTCCCCTCCTCGGGTGAGGAAAGGCGCTGGATGCCAGGCGGACACCCCTCCTCGGTCCGGAAATTTTTATATATGATCAAACATTAGATGTACTCTCAGACGTTCCGATATGATTAGCAAAGGTAAAACTGTGGCACTGAACATTTTAGATGCCTCTCTATGGAGCTATTTTTCAAAAACAATGTGTTATTTTAAAAGCCTTGGGACATAGCTCAATGGTAGAGTATTTTCTTATCATGCACAATACACTAGCTTTGAGACCCAGGACAAAGTAGTAGATTTCATTATGACATTTTGTCTCTCACCCTACTTGAAATACACAAGTTTAAGCCAGTATTTTCCAAAAGGTATTGCAGTTAAATGAAGTTATATATGAACAAAAAGACTCAGAACTTCAAGAGGTTTTGAAATTCTCATCGAATCCAAGTTAAAACATACTTCTTTACTCTAAAGCCTTCCTAGAGATTTTAACAACCCTATTTCATCAAGCAATAGTTCCTAATGCAGACTTTCTCATTGGACCATGTGTTTTAGATGGCTCTGTTCTCAGTCTCACTCCTCATGTTGTTTATAAATAAAAGATACCTTATGTTCCAGACTCTAATTAGTTTTCTTTTGTTTAAATTAACACATAAACCTTCAAAGATCATGTGAAATATTGAACAAAGTCTGAATTTTGTATGCTAGGATATAATTTCTGATATGCGTTAAGGCATGACAATCTACCATAAAATACCCCTCAAAAAAAGTCCTTTGAGGCTTCTCCCTCCTCACTACACTCATGGTCTCACTCACAGTTTCCAGTGTTGTTTTTCAAAAAGACTAAATGATCATCAAAAAATAAAACAGTACTGAGCCATGTAAACAGATTCATCACTTCATAGCTAGGCTGTTTTAAAGAGTCTACAGCTGCTTAACAATTAAAGGAATACTTCAGTTTGCAGCAATACACATTTCATTAAAAGCTACATTTTAACATTGCCATGGAAAAGCATAATCTTCAGATCTTCCTTAGTTTATCTGGAAAAACTGTTTCTAGATGACTTGGCATGCAAAGTTTCACTCCAGAGATGATTCTATTTTTTAACAATGGATTTTTAAAAAAAATTTAAAAATTTACTCTTCTCTCATATATTACGGTCTGACCACAGTTTCCCCTCCCTCATCTCTTCCCAGTCTCACCCTGCCTTGCCACCTCTACTCTCCCTAGACCCACTCCTCCTCCATTTCCACTCAGAAAGGGGCAAGTATTCTAGAGATATTAACCAAACATGGCATGTCAATTTGCAATAAGACTAGGCACTTCCCTTCATATCAAGGCTGGGTGAGGCAAGCCAGTAAGAGAAAAAGCATCATAAGAGCAAGCAAAAGAGTCAGAGACAGCTCTTGCTCCCACTTTTAGGATTCCCACAAGAACAAGATATATATACAGTCTAGGTTAAACCCATGCAGGCTCGCTGATTGTCAGTTCAGTCTCTGTGAGCCCCTATGGGTTCAGGTTAGTTGATTCTATGGGTTTTCTTCTGATGTACTTGATCCCTCTTCCCTCTGGCTCCTCCAATCCTTCCTTCCCTATTCCACAGACTTTCTAACCTCCACCTAATGTTTGGCTCTGCACCTGCTCCTATCAGTAACTGGATGAAGTTTCTCTGATGACAACTATGCTAGACTCTGGAAATGTTGAGATAGAAACTACCAACAGCTGTATCACTGACACCTCCACTGGCAGCAGCTACAGAGAGGTAAAATCGGGTGAATGTCCTCTCTTACAAAGAGAGACACAGGGGGTCAATGGAAGACAATTTAAATACATGACCTTAACTTAAGTGAAGAGGTTCAAACAGGAACATATGCTGCAGAATCTCTGTCATTTCTTGTTGGGCTTGCTTAGATTATCATGTCTATTAAAAGATAAGTTACATGTCATCATTTCTACAAGACCTTTTTCCTCACCCTTCCCATATATCAACTCATAAAAAAACTGTTTAGTGACTAGTAAGTGGTTAGGCATTTGAGTCAAAAGCCATCTATTTTAGGTCTGACTTTGCCTTATTTTACCTACGCGATAAAAGGCAAGCCCGTTTTCCATTTGAGGTCTCAATTATCATTCTTACAGTAGTTCTGTCATTCAATAGGAGTAGAGAACAAAAGAGATAATAAGTATGAAAGGCTTTTGAAAATACACTATGAACTTTTGTATACCAAGTTACAATTATTTCGATACAGATCATACATGCAATGAGGACCCCCCAAAAAAGAAACTTTTAAAACCCCTGAACATTCAAATAAAATCTCATTTCTACAGTAGAAATATGGATGGACTTAATAGAATCTACAAATCCAAGGACAACTAGTCTTTCTCTATTGTTGTATGGTCTTTCATCTCTATACATCTGCTTTATTGGTCTTCTTAAATAGCTTGTGCATATTCTGACCTAACAGGCTAATTGGATCAGCCTTTGTAATTCTAACTCAGATATCCTTGGAGAATCTGTTATCCATGTAAATAGCATCATCCGTAACAAAGATAACAGAAGATTGTATTGGGGTACATATTTTTTATTATGAAAAAAAAAGAAAATACTCTATAAAAGATACTAAGAATGAAGAAAATGGTTGGCAATTTACAGAAGAAATGTAATGACCATAAAATTACATAATTCATCACTTCATTAGTTTAATTAAAAGCAGGATTACTCTTCCCAGAAGCTCAAATGTGACTACATACTTGTAACAGCAGAAAGATGTCTTTGCATCATAAAATGAGGATAGACATAGTTCCTCAACCATAACCACTTATGAAAAAGAAAATCTTGATTATTGTTAACATCAATTTATTTCTCTGGCTCTGTGATTCATAGCAAAAGCATAAATGCAATAATTTACCTCCTTTACCCATTTAATTCTTTAAAAAAGCTAATAAAGGTGATATTTGTCATGTTTGTATAAACTTTATTATGATTTTTGCTTTATAAACTCAATAATTAAAATCAAAAAAAGCATTTCTACTTGATGTTACATTTTTAAACCTTAAATAATATTGTTCTGAGTAGAGGTAGGTAGGTAGGTATATTTGTTGAAGAGAAAATACCTTATCAATGTTTTCCACTTGATCTTTGACAGGTGAATGTAACTGCTTTTTCCTTTGTGTCAACCATAGAAATCTTCAGTTCTATTCTCTCACTCAAAGATCAATATTGTGGGGCAGAACGATGTTTTTCACAAATTCAAACTCAGTGATTAGTTTGATGTGCCATGCATAAAAAGATAAATGCGTGCCCCCAGATTTACAACATACAGTGAACCAAGGTGTGCCATTGATTGATCACCTGTGTATAAGCCACAAAAGGTTGGCCACCAAGAAGCTATGCAGCTTACAGTGAGAACCATGAGCTCTGCAGTTTACAGTGAGAGAGCAGTAGTGAGCTCTTCAGCATACAGTGAGAGCAGTGATGCATTGCTTAGATGGGACTGGCTTCTCTGAAAGTAGAGAATCTACCACATGAACATCAGTATGAATAAGTTATCATACCAATTGAGAACAGGCAGAAATATCCCTCCACCAGCTGCAAAATGAAATTTAAGTCGTATCTTTATTTATTAGGTATCTTTTAGTGAATCTAATCTAGATACCTAAGTTTGAATACAACTTCCCAAGTGAAAAGATTACCCTTGTGCCCAAATAGAAATGTCTTTAGAACCTACTCTTGTTTTCTTCTATCTCACTTTTCAGGATTCTCGTGCAGCATGAATTACTCCAGAGAGGAAAAAAAGGCTGCTAGATAGAAAATATTTCTTCTTTCAAGTGATAGCTGTTTTCAAATCATTAAGCTGAATTCTTTTTTAATAAATTAATGAATATTAATTTATATGCTTTTGTGTGTATATATGTATGTGTATTATATGTGTACAGGTGCCAATGGATGCCAGAAGAAGGAAGTAGATCTCCTGGAATTAATGTTATAGTTGATTGTGAGATGCCTGCCAAGGGTGGTGGTAACTGGATTCAGGTTTTGTGGATAAACAGGAAGTGCTCCTAACTGCTAAGGCATCACCTTAAGCCTGAGCTCCTTTTTATAATGAAATACCTACTGTGCTTTCTGCCATGTGTTTAGGCACAGGTTTTACTTCAGCACACAAAAGAAGCACCTGAAAATTCTCAGAAGATAATTCTAGACTCTGAGCAAAATTATGATAGATGGAATACATTTGGTGATATAGAAAACAGTAACAACAATAACACACACACAAATACAATTTTAAAGGCAAATCTGTTTTAATTAATTAACAGTGATGATTGTTCCTCTTATCATGTTTGTACACCTGCAAAATGTTTTTCTTCTAAGCACTACAAAAAACAATTTTCTTCTTAAAATATCATTTATATATTTGAATTTAAATAGAATTATACATCACTTTTGCATGTCTCTTTCCTCTGTCCAGTACCTTCCAGATATGCTCTCTCCAAGTCTTCCCATACCCACTCACTCACAAATTGATAACGTATTTTCTTTGATTAATATATTATATTATATATATATATTTCCCATGGAGTTCACTTTTCTAGTTTGTGTGTAGTTGGTTTCAGGGCTGACTACTCTGCATTGGTATTTCCCTGGGAAAGGTTAAATCTCTTTCTCCTAGCAGTTATTAGTTTCCTGTAGATCGTTATCCAGGGATGGGACCCTACAAAATTTGCCCTTTTCATGTCCATTGATATTGACATTATTCTTGTCTTGTTGATGCAGGAATTTCTAAGAAAGACAGTTTCACACTAAATTTTCTGGTATTCTGACTCACAATCGTTATGTCTTGTCTTCTACAATGTTCCTGAACCATAGATGCAGGAGCTGTGATATAGAAATATCCATTAGGGTTGGGAAAATGCATTTTCAATACTCAGTGCTTCATAGTCATTTAAGAATTTTATTAAAATGCAGATTCACAAATCCTAGCTTCTGACCATCTAATTAAAAGTAGTATGGTAAGCACTATATAAAGCATACTTTCTCTCAAACACTTTAAGTAGTTTAGATGCCTTCCTGTAAGGTATTGCCTCTAAGAATCCATTGTTAACAGTCATAATGTTTCTGGATCCACGATTCCTCCTGCCCTCTAAAAAACAAATGTGGACAACTAGACTCAGCTGACTGTTGTCTAGGATTCTGCTTGACCTGTAAGAAACAGGAAGGCTTTCTGAACTCAAGGTACTACCAAAGAAGAGAACAACAGTAATTGAAGCTCAGAAAATTCAGTGGAAATCTTAAATACATAAGTACATAAGCAGGAATGAAGGCAATTAATACACAATGAAGATAGAAGGAACTGAGAGCAAATGATATTGAGTTGAAATTCACCTGGACATCCTTTGTGTTAAGTATATCTATGAGAGAAAAATACCTAAGCATCAGAGGCTATCAAGTCAATATATTACCCTTGCCTTAATAAATTATCCTTGCTGTCATTTCTGCTGCTATCAGTCTTCTGTGACTCCTAAATACTGGGGATGGTAGCTTCATAAGTCAAATGAGATGGTTCCAGCCCTGAAACCATCAGAAACATTCCTATGAAAATTTTCAGCAGGATGGTGTCACATTAACCATTAAAGGTTTGAGTTCCAGATCTAGCTTGTCATTAGTTCACATTATTTCCTTGATCATTCATAGTTATTTTCGTCAGACACCATAATTCAGTCACAAGCAGGGCAGCTGAGGCAACTGAGGCTGCTGAAGGCTTCAGCAAAGAAGCAGCACACTAAAAGCAATAGGATCTAATGCATACTCCCTTAAGCACAGGGCAAGAATAGAACAGTCCTTTTCATCACTCAGCCTGCTGACTGACCTCAGTTAGAAACTGCAAGATGTAAAACAAAGAAAGGAATAGACACACAGGCAGATTCTTTAATGCTTGAAAGTGCCACAAGGAGTACAGCCAAATTTATCAATGTCCAGCCTTTAGAGAGAAGTATGCAAAAACCAGATTGCCAAGAAAGCATTTGTGCAGAAGGCTGAAAAAGCAGAAATGCAAACTCGAGAAAAATGGAGAGAAAGAGCTGCCTCTGGAGGGAACTTGCAAGGCTTGATCTGTGTCTGAATGTGAGGAGGGGTGCAGGTTCTAGCCATATGGATAGTCGTGCCCTAGGCAACACCCTTGAATTGCTAATTAGAGAATCTGGGTCTTCAACAACTGAGTTGCTTTTATTCTGGAGCTCTTTACTGCTTTGGGCTCCCATCTCCCTCCAGGACCCACACTGTCCTCCTGTTGCCCACCCCAAGCAGCACACAAAGAGCCCCTAGGCTTCAACACATGCCAGAATCAGATAGCCAGTTTGGCTAACTCAGATAATGGGAATATTGAACACAGTAAAAATGCACCTGTTTTCAAATTTCTCCAATATTACTAATAGGTCATAATTTCAAAGCTCTGTGGGAAAGCAGCAAAAAGCAGATGACCTATACCTTACTGCCAAGTGCAGAAAGTATTTACAATGCCAGTTAAGCCTTTCTTTGCTATTGCTTTTCCTATATACATTCCTTCTAAAATCAACCTTTCCCCTAATAAAGGAACAATAGGCTCAACTTTTCACCCTCTCCTTTTATCAAAATCTGTCCCCATTAAACAAAACAGAAATATGACAATTAAAGTAGTATGCTGTGTCCTTTTCATAACAATGGTTGAAAATTAAAAACTTTACTGTATTTCTTTTCTTTTATTGAGGCAGTTTTCCTATTAAAGGGATTTCTGGTTTCAATAATCAAATGGGCATTGACAGAGTTGATTAAAACTTTTCTTAGAGTACCATGAACTATTGTGTCTAACATTAGTACTGAATTGAAGTATGATCCAGTACATAAGATATCTCTTTATACTGTTAAGTGCTGTAAGCAAGAAATCACTGCTGCAACTCAGTGTCTCACAGTTGGGTGGTGCCAAAGGGGGACTTCCAGTTCTCTGAGGAGAAGGAGGGGGAGTAGTGGGGGAGGGATTTGTGACAGTGGAACTGGGAGGAGAGGAGAGCTGCTACAGGGATATAATGTGAATAAACAAACAATATAAAAACTAAATAAGTGAAAAATATAGAAACTCTAAACCATTTATTAAGGTTACTTCTATGTTATTTATAATTGTTAATAGAACTGGTCTATAAAATGAAGAAGCTTATATTAAACAGTTGTCTGCAAAATATTTTCAAGGGTTAGATCAGAAAAAAATAGTTGCCTAAGTAATTCTTGATTGTAAGAGAAATTTCATGGTTTCATTATGATCAAAATAAAGCAATGTGGGATTTCTGGATAGCAGTGTGGTTAGATAAAATCTCTATCCATCTGGGAAAAAAAAAGTGAAATTGTGGTATTTACAAGTAAATGTGTGGAAGTAGAAATCATCACACTGACTGAGATAACCCAGACCCAGAAAGACAAATACCACAGGTACTCTCTCATATTAGTGGATCCTAGCTCCAACATTTAGATATGAATATATAGCCTGGAGGCACTGCAGATACTGTGAAAGTAAAAGGGGATCACAAAGGTGGCAGAAAAGGAGGTCTAGAAGGCAGATTAGCTGGTTATGTATGCTATTGGCAGGCAAGCAATAAGAAAGAAGGGAGGAGAGCTAAATAGTCATATAGATGTTTGAAAGCTATAGGGAATCATATTATTCTATGTGTACTTAAATACATATTGAATATTTATTTATATATTTAAATATATTTAATTTATACTTAATGAAGTTATGCTATTTGGGATGACAATTGCCCCCCCCCAAAGCCATAGTCTATCTAATAACATGGAAAACAACCTTTCATTAGACAGAGGAGTCCAAGAGACCTGTAAACCAATAAATAGAGGCTATTACCATTGTCCGTGGTTACCTACCATATACTAAAGTTCATAACCTATTGTTGAAAATGCTATATTCAGACACAGGACTTAAAGGAATACATCTGGAACTGACCTGGAATCCTTCTCTCTGAGGAGTACCTTTCATAGGATCCAAAGATACTATGAAATCTGCCAAGAAAAGCAGTTAATACTCCTAACCAATGGTAATGCCTCCAAACCACAACAATGATTAGAATAGCAAGATATTCCAAAACTGCAATAGTGGCATTTATATCTCAAGTGGAGATGATTGTACCCTATAATTTAATTGGGGTACAAGGTCCCCTACTAGGAGGAAATTCTCTGATACTTTAAACTTTTATCACTTCTTATATAATGTTTCCCACTTCCTGTATAATGCTAACTGCCACAGACGGACCTCACTTGGTCCCCTCCGATCTACGGGCAAAACCAGGTGAGCAAGGATTCAGTGAATGACAAACAGACCAACACAAGAGAGCCTGTAATATCTGAATGTAATTTGTCAAATTGAGCATCAGACTATTTATATAGAAGAAAATAAGGAAGTTACACAAAACAGAGGAATGCAAACATGGAAGGACTGGCAAGAACCAACTGGGATAAAATTCTATGTTAACAGCTGGGATCAAAAACATATCCACCTAAAGTCAGCTTAAACTTAGAAGCCAGGGGCAAGGGCTTCATGCCCTTGCCATAGTTCCTATAGTCTACCTTCCCCCTAGGCCATTGTAAATACTTGTGTATGGGTGTAACTCAGATATCTGTGGTTCTAATTATCTACTCTGGTTCCTCTTTAAATCACAAACTTCCTTCTTCCTAGAGAACGGTAATTTCCTGTGTAGGGCAGTGACTTAGCTACCTAAACCCAGGGGCAGCTCAAGGACTGACTGCCTAGGATTTAACTTAGCTATGTCAAAAAGTCAATCCTTAAAAGCACTTATGATAAAGCAATATTGAGGGAAAGCACACAGATCCGTTTACCAGCTAAAGCAAGGGCACTGGAGCATTCATTATACAGGATGCCACGATTCCAGGAGACTAAGTTTCCATGAACTTTTCGCCTCAGGACAGTGCCCAGGTTTGGGGGGCCTATAGCGCTTGTCACTACTGGAATACATATTGCAGCTAACAACTCCAAAACAACTTACTACTGCCATTTTGCTCAGCCTACATAATTGCTAAGTGCATTCTAAATACTTATCCTTATCCTGACAAGTAAGTGTATCCTCCACTCCTCATCAAAGAATTTTTGCAGCAGCAGAATACCAGTACAAAAAGCCACAATTAATCAAAATGCAGAGAACATTTCTCCATAGAGTTCCTAGACCCAAGACATTCATCTACAATATAATCTCTAGACAAAACATCATGGAAAGAGGAATTGGGAATACTGTAAAAGCCAGAGGACCATAGCATTGGCTGTGGGATAGTGTCTTCATATGAAATGGAAGCTGTACCTATGTAATATCAACAACATAGTAGAATAAACAAGATCTGTAAAAATGACACAAGTTGACATATCAACTTTGATGCCCTTTTTTAAAATTCATAACTATGTTCACTATTATTCTCACCTACATGTATGCATGCACATAAATTTCTCTGTCCTTTTAGTGTTACTTATATGCATAAATATATAGAAATAACTGGGATTGGATTGTGTATGGGAGGCCTCATCCCTTAGAGCAAATTGATTTTATCTCTCTCAGCAGACATTAATTGTAACTCTTTTAGCAGTTGGGTCTTGTGAGATTTGATTTATCTCTTCCATCTTGACATGAGGAAACCAAAAGTGTTGGAGGAAGAAATAGGACAGCAAATGATATAAATACAGTACTCATACATAAGTTTCTCAAAAAACTTAAACCTCAACTGGTTTATGACTAGTTCAATGTCAATTTGGAAAAAGGAGTAAAGTGATTGATATTTGTCCTCCACTGATTTCAAACAACATGGTATTCAGTTAACTCGATAAACACATTAAAAAAAAAGATAGATTGGAAATACAGCTGACAGACTGAAAGAATATCAAGTACACTGGTTGACAGAAGCAAAATACAAGAAGTTGAAATCAAAACTGAATGAGTCATCACAATTATTTTCCAAAAGTTAAATGTACCAAAAAACTGACATAAAAATTTAGAAGCATCTGTTCACAATAGATTCAAAAGTATAGTTTTCCTTAGAACTTTAAATATGCCATTTAAGAGATGTGCTATGTTAAATATTACAGAGCTAATTATTGCATTAGACAATTATTTCAAAAGCTCCCACACCATACAACAATGTACTCCATAGGAATTCTGCATGGTTAGAATGATACTTCTTAGCTAGAAGGATTACAGGCCCAGTATAGCTATGAAAATTTTTGCAGGGGTGTATTTGTGGTTGTCAATGACTCAGGAAAACTATTAGCATGCAATAGGCAGAATCCACAAATTCTGGCCTCTTTGCTGTATGCAAGACAATCCCACATTTATGCAAGTGAGAAGTAATTATTAAAGTAGTAAGAGAATTGAGAAAAATTTGGAAAGCATGTAATATGATAATGAGTTAAAGAAGACTGATTATATGATAATAAAGGAGCTCTAGAATAATAATTTTCCTAATCATATAATGTTGCCCAGAAAGAAAGAGACACAGAGAGAGAAGGATCATATTATTATCCACTGCTGGCATTTCTTTTATGGATAGCAGTTATCAGTTTTACTATCTTCCTATGCTATGAAGTATGCTAAATATTTACATATTGGTTCACTATAACATAACATCTCTCTGAAGATGATAGAATAATTCCTAATTTGCATATAGGAAAATGAGCCAGAGTAAATTACTTGTTTAAGAGCATACAGTTCAAAGATGGTTAAACTCAGCTATACTCCTATACATTTAGTGCCATGTTATATTTGAATACTTCTACGTCAATATATTGCCCATGCAACCATTCACATTTTGACATGGGTTGAAGTGATTGGTTTTTATTAATGATATATGTACATGGTTCACAACTGGAAAAATTGCATAGTGGTATTCATTATGACTATACTTTTCTAGTTCAATAGTCTAAACTTTATTTTGTACATATGATGAAAGTTCCCCATGCCTGAGTCTTAAATCCTATTTTTATATTGATTGGCCACCTAATATATGCCACAAGGTATGTATTATGGAACTATGTGGAATATAATATAAACAAAATGGATTCAGAAAGACAAATATTATATGCTTCATCTCATAGATTGAAAAGAGAGACAAACTAGAAGGGGGACTATTAGTGAACAACAGAGGTGGATAGGAAAGAGGGGTTAATATGTGTACTAGAGAAAGTAAACATGCATTTCCCCACAATTTTCATACAAATGATACTTTGTTTCTTTTAAGGGTTGATAAAACATGATTGTGTATATGTGACACTTCCTTTATCCATTCATCAATTGATGGCTACCTAGGAAGATTCCACAACTTTATCACTTTAAGTAGTATCTCAATCAGCTTATGTGCAGGTATCTCTAGCACATGCTGCTTTTAAGAATTGCTGGCAAAAACAATGACAATGAGAAGAACAATATGATGATGCTAGAGAGAAGAGAGAATGCGCCATGGTTAAAAGCATTGGCTGCTCTTCTAGAGAACCTGATTCAATCCCCAGTGTGTACATGTGTACATGATAGCTCACTATCATCAATAACTCCAGTTCCAAGGTATCCAAGCCTTCTTCTGGCCTCCATGGTCAGCAGGCATGCAGGTAGCACACAAAAATACATATAGCCAAAGATCCATACACATAAAATAAAAATTTTAAATATCAAAAAACCAAGAGAATAAAAACAAATAATTGTTGAAGACACAGAGGAACAGAAACCCTAAAACACTCTTGGAGAAAATTTAAACAAATTCAGTCCCTGAGGAAATCACTTTAAAGATTCTCCAGAAAAGAAAAATAGAGAGAATAAGAGAAAAGGATGGGAGGAAGGATAGAGAGAGGGGAGGAGAGAGGAAAGGAGAGAAGAAAAAGAAAAGTAAATTGAAAAATGCCATATGATTCTGCTATACCACACCCCTTGTTACCAAAACTTTTCATGTTTTTATCTGTCATAAAATTGATGCTTGTCTGAGGGGGGAGCAAAGAAGGGAGGAGAAGGGAAAGGGAGAGAAAGAGAGACTGAAAATAAAATAGCAATGTCTATTTTTTTATTGCTCCATTTCTTTAATTAATTCTTTTTTTTTTGGTATCATTTTATTTATTTACATTTCAATGCTTATTCCCAAAACTTCACTATACCCCCCCCGCCCCTACCCACCCACTCCCACTTCTTGGCCCTGGCCTTCCCCTGTGCTGAGTCATATAAAGTTTACAAGACCAAGGGGCCTCTCTTCCCAATGATGGCCAATTAGGCCATCTTCTGCTACATATGCAGCTAGAGAC
>NC_034613.1:31038759-31044021 GCF_900095145.1 Mus pahari | reverse complement strand
TGAATTTTTAATCTTAGCTATTCTGACTGGAGTGAGATGGAATCTCAGGGTTGTTTTTGATTTGCATTTCCCTGATGACTAAGGATGTTTTCTATTTTTTTAAAAAATGTGTTTTTAGGTTGTCTGTAATGATTGAGACATATGTAGCCTAGGGCTGTTATGATAACTAGATAGTCAGTTGTGGCAACCACTACCCTTTATCTTATCAATTGCTCCACTGTCATCACAGTTGTTACATTAGCCATGATGTCCCATTATTACTTCCACATCCTCACCAATGACAACTGCACATGAAGTAATCTCTTTCCATTTGAAAGCACAACAAGGGATTAAACAAAATGTTTTCATATCTCACTGACTGTAGATAGTCACATAAAAATATTTTATCACATTTGTGTCTGGAAAATGTAAACTTTAACTGAGGTGAGCATAATTTCTAGATTTTTCTTAAAGATAAGACAAACTATTTTTAAAAATAAGAGAAGTCTGACAGTGTTGCACACTTTTATTCCCAACACTCTTGACACAAAGGTGGGCTGACAAGGCCAGCCTAGTCTGTAGAGTGAGTTCATGGATAGCCAATGATACACAGGGAAAGCCTGTCTTGAAAAACCAAAATAATAACAATAATAGTAGTAGTAGTAGTAGTAGTAATAGAAATGATCATGTATAGATAACTAGTAACCTATGTCATCTATCTCAGTGCTTATTGTGTGAGATCTTGGGAAGGCAATGAGGCAAGGATTTATTTCAAAGTTCAAAGATGATTTTAAACCAGGTATACAATAGTGAAAGTATAGTAGGGAAAATGTGATTAACATGTATGAAGGTATTATGAGCAAGGAAAATAAGTTCTTTTGTTCTGATGTACATTGACTACATTCCATAAACGTCTACACAAAAGACAAAAGGATTTTATGAAGTATGTGTGCCTGTGTACCACCTCTGTGTGTGTGTGTGTGTGTGTGTGTGTGTGTGTGTGTGTGTGTGTTTGCATATATAGTATAAACATGTGTGAGTTAGTGAAGGCCAAACACTAGGGGACCTCTATTGCTCTCCATCTTACTTTTTAAGACACAGTCTCTCACTGAACCTGAAATTTACCAATTAGCTACACTCTCTGGTCAAAAAGCCTCAGGAATGTGTCTCCCTCTGCCTTTCTGTGGTTATAGATATCAATACCACACAAGGTTTTGAGTGTTGTAGATCCCTATGCTTGTACAGCAAGAATTTTACCCACTAAGTCAAACTCTTTCAGATCTTAGAAGAATGGAGTTTAAACTCTCCACCATGCAGAAGTGTTATTTGAACAAAGGCATACTTATGGTGATATAAACTTCACATAATATAAATATATAAAAACATAACAAAATAATAATAATGATTACAGAGAAATTTAGCATTTGAAGGTAGATAATACTAAAAGGCTGATTCTATGAATGTACCAGATATTATTTCTTGGCTTTTCTCTATGATTAAACCATGAATTGATAGTGTAGGGCTATTGTGGAAATTAAAAAAGATAAGGAAAATGAAGGACTTCCTATTACTTCATCACACCAGAAAAATCGCATAAGCACTAGTTCCTAGTACGCTGAAGTAAAGTACCATGGCAGTTAAAAGCATACAGGTTATATTTGGATTAAGGTTATTTGGGTTTGACTACTATGAAAGAAACAATATTTAATGTAGTTAGGAGAGGTGGTGCCAAGCCAGGCACTCTGGGTTTAAATACTAGCTCTTAACTATTCCAGTAAGCTTGGACAAGTCACCTAATGTCTTAGTTCTTTAGTTTCCACCTCTATCCAATATTATTAATAATACCACTTCCACTGAGATGTTGTAGAGATAAAATAATATTGTAAATCATGCTTGGCAAAGGGAACACCATGCAGTGAGTGTTATATGAATAATCACAGCTATCTGCAATTTGTGAGTTTGTAACTTTGGGACAGGTTTATTGTCACACATTCAAACTCTATTTCTTTTTTATTGGATATTTTCTTTATTTACATTTCAAATGTATCTCCTTTCCAGGTTTCCCTCCCTCCTGGAAACACCCTATCATATCTTCCCTCCCCCTGCTTCTATAAGGGCGTTTCTCCACCCACCTACCTACTCCCACCTTCCTACCCTCTACTCCCCTATACTGGGGCGTTTATAGAGCCTCCATAGGACCAAGGACCTCTACTTCCATTGATGCATGACAAGGCCATCCTCTGATACATATGCATCTGGAGCCATGGGTCCCTCCATATGTACTCTGGTTGGTGGTTTAGTCCCTGGGAGCTCAGGGGGGTCTGGTTGGTTGATATTGTTGTTCTTCCTAAAGGGTTGTAAACCCTTTTAACTCCTTCAGTCCCTTCTCTAACTCCTCTATTAGGGACCCTGTGATCAGTCCAATGGTTGGCTGCTAATGTACACCTCTGTATTTGTAAGGCTCTGGCAGGGCCTCTCAGGAGACAGCCATATCAGGCTCCTTTCAGCATGCACTTTTGGCATCCACAATAATGTCTGTAAAAGAAGGATATTAAGGTTTCTGTAGGAATTAAGAATGACGTTTTATATGCAGCTCCTAGCATAGCATCTCCATGGCATATCTCAAAGTTTCAGTTGTGAAGGGCACCAAAGGCAGTAAGCAGATCAGTTCCTCTATTATCCTTATTAGTAGATAGACAGCTTGTTCTAGAAAGCTTCGAAAGGAGAGAATTCAGATAAACTGAAGGAAATGCATACTTCTTCAGAAGACTTTCTGAAATGAATCATTTTTCCTTTGGTGTAAGAATATGGTCTGAATCTTCCACTTTGGTCAGTATAAACAGAAACTACAAATATGGCTTTAAAGATTCTTGCTTTTATTTATTTTAATCTGCTTTTTTATACAAAATAGTATAGATGCACTTTGATTTTTTTATGTCATATTCTTCACAGAGTCAAACTGCCTTTCCATGAAGCTGCCTTACATTTATCCCTTGGAGCCTCATACAGCTCTGCCGTAATGCCACCTACTTGTGCCAGGTATTTTTCAGAAATGGCTCCCAATGATCCATGATTACTGCTTCTTGGTGTTAGTGACTTAATCTAAGGCTCCTATAGCAACTTTCTTCAAATGAACAAAATATCACATAAGTGATGCTCTAACTAGGCTGCAGAAGCCTGTGGCATCCATCTTTGCTAGCATTGTCCTTGGCTCTCTCATAGAAACCAGCTAATGAATTTCCTATCGACGGGACTCTGGTAGTCATCAAGAAACCAAGACCTGCTAATAGAATAGTCACATGCATAAATTTGGAAGCAGGTCTTCCTTCAGTAGCCCTTTCAATAGTAGAGCTTGGTAGAGACCCTGTCCTAGAGTATCCAACTAAACTGTGCTCAAATTATTTGTACAACAATGAGGCAACAAATGTTCTTTTCTTCACGTTGCAGAAATTTTTTACACAATGGTAGGTGAATAATATAAAATTATATATGTGCCATACCTCTATTTCAATCAAGTGCTGCTGCTAGTGGTATTGCTAGTAGTGCTATAACCATTAACTTCTAACATTGTTGAGCCATTTGACTTTTCCAGGTACTGTGAAAAGCTCTTTGCACATAAGGTCTTTTCAAATTCTCCCTATAATCATATAAGGTAGGTACTATCATTATCACATATGCACCTACAATTTCCTGCTCACAAAAACTGAGGCATTAAAAGTGGGAGACCAATAGCTTGTACCTGATCAAAAAGTCAGCAGGTAAAAGAGGCAGGATTATGACTCAAATGATATAACTTCAAAGCTTATAATGGGTACTCTGTACTCTGATAAATAATTGAGTTCCTTTTCTAAATTTTTTGACACATAGCCTCACCTAATAGTGCTGGCTGGCTTGAAACTTGCTACATAGAGTAGGTTAGCTTCCAGCTCACAGAGATCTACCTTCCTCTGCCTCCTAAGTAATGACAATACAGTTGTATGCCGTCATGTCTCCAGCAAGATTTAAGTTTCTATCACAGTCCTATGGCCTTGGATACAGCGATCTGCTGAACCTCAGTTTCCTAATTAATTAAGTGAGAGTACTAACATTACTAAGTTCACACAGTTCTTATAAAGATTTCAATTAAGGTTTAAAAGACTTTTAGGATTAAAACATATTGCACAGAATCTCATTTAGTAATCAGTTGACATCATTAATGTCCCTCAACTAGCATTTATGGAGCCAAGCAGAAGAGTACAAATGAAAGCCCACATATCATATGTCTATTATATATAAATATGAATATATGCTCTCACCTCCTATTTTGAAATTATATGTGCTCTCTACAACAACTTCAAAGTGAAGGATCACTTTTTGAATTATCAGATTCTCCAGAGATCTAAATCATAATATATTAGTGCAATGAAAAAGGACCACTAGTCACCACCTAGTGTCTTCTTTTCCTCTTCCAGCATCTATTCTATAGAGCAAGGAGGCATGTATATATACATGTGGTCATTCTTACCCATAAATCTAAGTTCCAACTTGGAATGAACAAGAATGAATTTAGCAAATGAAAATGTAATATTTCATATATTACATCTGATAAATTAAGAATAGATTCTGGAGTCACCCAGCAACTTTCCTGCCCGAGGAGGGGTGTCTGCCCGGGAGCAGTCTCAAGGCCTGAACCGGTAGGAGGGCCATCTTTGCTCCAGTGCACTCCCAGGGAGGGGGCAGCCTGCAGAAGGGACACAGCTTCTGGAAAGGATCCTATTTCTGGCTCCAGTCAACTGGCACCTTTCCCTCCGGAGGAGGGGTGTCTGACTGGGAGGAGTCACAAGGCCTGAGCTAGAAGGAGAGCCATCTTTGCTCCGGTTCACTTGGGTTCCAATCTGCACTAGCAAGAGTGTGGACCACAGAAACTACACAGCTTCAGCACAGACAGTAGCAACCTAACTTCTGGGACAGACACTGTTTCGGGCTCCAGAAATTTGGGCACCTTCCTTGCCTGAGGAAAGGTGGCTACCTGTGAGGGCTCTGTCTGACAGAGCAGGTGAGAGAGACATATTATGTCCAGGGTCACTCAGTGGCCAGTCTGTGCAAATGAGTGAATAAACTGCAGAGGCAACACATCTGGGACAGTCCCTGTGTTGGATCTACATCTTCAGCAAGGAGGCAGATCTGAACACCAGGCCTCTGTGCACCTTCCCTGATAGAGGAGAGCTTCCCTGCAGAGAGTAATCTGACCACTGAAACCCAGGAGAGAGCTGGACTCCCAGGACTGCTATCAGAGGCTAACAG
>NC_034613.1:31036083-31037874 GCF_900095145.1 Mus pahari | reverse complement strand
GCCAGACTGATTTCCAGAGTGGTTGTACAAGCTTGCAATCCCACCAGCAATGGAGGAGTGTTCCTCTTTCTCCACAACCTTGACAGCATCTGCTGTCACCTGAATTTTTAATCTTAGCCATTCTGACTGGTGTGAGATGGAATCTCAGGGTTGTTTTGATTTGCATTTCCCTGATGACTAAGGATGTTGAACATTTTTTCAGGTATTTCTCATCCATTCGATATTCCTTAGTTGAGAATTCCTTAGTTGAGAAATATTTAGCTCTATACGCCATTATTGAATGGGGTTTTTGGAATTTCTGGAGTCCATCTTCTTGAGCTCTTTGTATATATTGGATATTAGTCCTCTATCAGATTTAGGATTGGTAAAAATCCTTTCCCAATCTGTTGGTGGCCTTTCCGTCTTGTTGACAGTGTCTTTTCCCTTACAGAAGCTTTGCAATTTTATGAGGTCCTTTTTGTAAATTCTTAATTTTACAGCACAAGCCATTGGTGTTCTGTTGAGAAATTTTTCTTGGGCAAATGGATATATGTGGAGGATATCATCCTTAGTGAGATAACCCAATCACAAAAGAAGTCACTAGATACGCACTCAATGATGAGCTGATATTAGCCCAGAAACTTAGAATACCCAAGATACATTATGCAAAACACAAGAAAACCAAGAAGGTTGACCATTGTGTGGATACTTCATTCCACCTTAGAATAAGGAACAAAATACTCATGAAAGGATATAGGTACAGAGACAAAATTTAGAGCTAAGATAAAAGGATGGACTATCCAGAGATTGCCCCATCCGGGAATCCATCCCATCATCAGCCACCAAACCTAGATACTAATGCAAATGCCAGCAAGATTCTGCTGAAGGGACCCTGATATTGTGTCCTATTGTGAGGATATGCCAGTGCTGGGCAAACACTTAAGTGGATGCTCACAGCCAGCTATTGGATGGAACACAGGGCCCCCAATGGAGGAGCTAGAGAAAGTACCCAAGGAGCTGAAGAGGGATGCAACCCTGTAGGTGGAACAACAATATGAACTAACCAGTGCCCTCTGAGCTTGTGTCTCTAGCTGCATATGTAGCAGAAGATGGCCTAGTCAGCCATCACTGGGAAGAGAGGTTCCTTGGTCTTGCAAACTTTATATGACCTGGCACAAGGGAAGGACTGTGCCAAGTAGTGGGAGTAAGTGCATAGGGGAGCAGGGGCGGAGGGTGGGTATAGGGAACTTTCGGGATAGCATTTGAAATGGAAATAAAGAAAATAATAATAAAAAGAAAAAAGAAAAAATCATCCAGGAAATCCAGGAAACAATGAGAAGACCAAACCTTCAGATAATAGGAGTAGATGAGAATGAAGATTTTCAACTTAAAAAGGCAGCAAATATCTTCAACAAAATTATAGAAGAAAACTTCCTGAAGCTAAAGAAGGAGATGCCCATTAACATAAAAGAAGCCCACACAACTCCAAATAGACTGGACCAGAAGAGAAATTCCTCCCGACACATAATAATCAGAACAACAAATGTACTACATTAAGATAGAATATTAAAAGCAGCAAGGGAAAAGGGCCAAGTAACATATAAAGGCAGGCCTGTATTAGAATTACATGAGACTTCTCACCAGGGACTATGAAAGCCAGAAGATCCTGGACAGATGTGATACAGAACCTAAGAGAACACAAATGCCAGCCCAGGCTACTATACCCAGCAAAACTNTCAATTACCATAGATGGAGAAACCAAAGTATTTCATGGCAAAACCAAATTCACACAATACCTATCCACGAAAATAT
>NC_034613.1:31026746-31036072 GCF_900095145.1 Mus pahari | reverse complement strand
AGCTTTAAAACAATGAATTTATGAAATTCTTGGGCAAATGGATGTATCTGGAGGATATCATCCTTGGTGAGGTAACACAATCACAAAAGAAGTCACTAGATATGCACTCACTGATAAGCGGATATTATACCAGAAACTTAGAATACCAAAGATACATCTTGCAAAACATAAGAGAACCAAGAAGAGATGACCATCCTGTGGATACTTCATTCCTCCTTAGAATAAGGAAAAAAATACCCATGTAAGGATATAGGTTCAGCGACAAAATTTAGAGCTAAGATGAAAGGATGGACTATCCGGAGACTACCCATCCAGGGATCCATCCCATCATCAGCCACCAAACCCAGATACTAATGCACATGACAGCAAGATTCTGATGAAGGGACCCTGATATTGAGGTCTCTTGTGAGGCTATGCCAGTGCCTGCAAACACAGAAGTGAATGCTCACAGTCAGCTATTGGAGGAGCTAGAGAAAGTACCCAAGGAGTTGTAGGTGTCTGCAACCCTGTAGGTGCAACAACAATATGAACTAACCAGTACCCCCTGAGCTCGGGTCTCTAGCTGCATATGTAGCAGAAGATGGCCTAATTGGCCATCATTGTGAAGAGAAGCCCCTTGGTCTTGTAAACTTTATATGACCCAGCACAGGGGAAGGCCAGGGCCAAGTAGTGGGAGTGGGTGGTTAGGGGAGCAGGGGGGGGCTATAGGGAACTTTTGGGATAGCATTTTACATGTAAATAACGAAAATAATGATAAATTTATTAATTATAAAAAAGAATAAATTCTGTTTTTACAAAATGTTTTTCAAACCAAGGGGTATACAATAATGCACTATGTCCCTCTCTAAGAAAAAAATATAAGACCACTTTCTCTATGGATCCCCATTATGGTCAACCAAGCAAGCATGAACTGACTAGTAGCCTGTAAATCAGATGATGAAATCTGTTTCTCAAGCAAAAAACACAGGTAAATCTGACACTGAATTCCACAGCCTGCATTAATATGTATACTTTCCTAATGAGGATTTTCAGAACATATATCTTAAGCCACTGGTACCACTTTTACAGCCTGTGAGGAGACAGGCTCTAAGAAATTTAATGATCTTTGTTTTGAGGTCACATTTTAACCCCTCTGGCCTGCTTTTTCTTACCTCTTTGCCTCCAGACAGCTTCAAATCGCACATTCCCCTATATAGACTGAAACTTTCCTCCTGTCCTTACTTCTGTTAGTGGGCAGCATAACTATACTAGCAAAGAACTATTAAGCAATATATAGTCATAGATGCTGATCACATGTTAGCTAGAGAGGAGTAAATTTAATGGTGCTGATGTTAGGCATCAAATTAAGCCTACTAGTAACACATAAATAGACATCTCCAGAGAGTTCTAGCTATCAACCACAAAAATAGTCATGAATTTTCCAAGGACCACCTAGAGTGGGAAGGGAAAAGTAAAGCAAAATATTCACCATATTATCAAGTCTATATTCCTGTGTTTCTGATTTAAGGTTGGTGAAGATATACTGGCAAAAGACCTATGTACTGGGTTATATTTATATGCATAATCTATATAAGCCTTATATAGATCTCTCTTCCTGTTATTACCATTATTTCCATTCATATTTTCTTCCTCTGACTTATTGCCTAATGTTGCCAGAAATCAGTGTCAGAGGAAACTATATATTCGTTTATGTGGACACTCAACAAATAAAATCTGAAGCACTAATCCAGACAAAGTCTTCAAACAAAATGATGGAGCAGGTCAATGCAGCCAAGCCATCACTAAATATACTATACTAAGAGATGGGATCAATTTTGCTCAACAATCTTCTTATAGAGAAGGATTTATCAGGCTTAGTTGATGTGATGAAGCAAAGCACAAATAGAATGGGGAGCATTTTCCCCTATTGCTTGAGGTGTTCTATTTATAATCAGCTCATCTACAGAAATGATTCTAAAGCCTAGGAGGCCACTAGTCACATTTCCATATTCATAGAATATCTCAGAGATAAAGAAAAGTCAAGTCAAGGACATCGATCTTGGCACTGAAATTACATCAGTCTCTCAAGAAGATGACATACAAGCCAGTCAAACAGACAGAGATGGTCAAAATGTGTCTTAAAGAGGTTGATACAGGATTGACATCTGAGCACAGCTCTGGAGGAGAGAAGTAATTTCCATGGAAGACATATAATGAATTGGGGGTTTAAAGTGATTACAACCCTAGAAGGCAGTAACAATAAAATGTATCTGCCAAAATGCCCGGTCTCATGTTATGCTGTTTAACAATATAACTAAAAGAATGTTTTACTTGTTATTAGACACTCACACACCATTACTACACTAGATGATTTCTATGGGCATTTCTTTAATTTCCATGATAGCCTAATAAATCCCATCCTTATTTTATATAGGAAAAAATTGGGATCCCAAGAGGCTACGTATGTTGTTCAGGAACACAAAGCTGCTATTGGAACTCAGATAGATCTAAATATATGTTAATCACTGGTGATTTGGGGGCCTTATCTCTAAGAGAAAAAAAAACGTAACTGTCAGATTCAGAAGACGACCAAAGTTGTAGGGGAAAATCAACCCATTCCATGTGTGAAAAAATTCAATAAAGATATTCAATGAAGGAACAAATGCCTCACACACACAAAAGAACTGTCAATACTGTCTTTTAGTCACATATAGATCTCTAGTTTCTACCATAATGTTAAATATATAGTAGGTTTTCAACAAATATTAACTAAAAATTAGGTGAATGGATTAACAGAAAACTATGAACACAGAACTTCCACACAACTTGAGTAGGCGAATAGAAACCAAATAGAAGAAATATCATTGTGATATTCTGTGTGACTTTAGGAACAGAAACTATAAAGTATCAAAAATAAATATGAGAAAAATTTTTCTCAGGCTTATTGTTTTTGAGCCCAAGAATAGGGTTATATGAACAAGCATAACATATTATAAGCTTGAAGTATTTACTTCATTGACAGTGAGCAGATAGGATAATTTTGTATTTTTATACCTTCTTACAAGATAAAGAATAGAACACAGAAACTTGTTGTCTTACTAAAGGTCATCAAGTTGAACACAGGTTATCAAACTTAATTTTCTGAGCTTAAATTCAATGCTGATCTTAAAATACACATACTCAATTTTTTATGTAAGGAGGTTGTTTCTCTGAATTACAAATACAGTATTTTTTCTAATTAATTTCTCTCTGTAAGCCTAATTAATGTACAGAATTGTTAAATAGTAAACCACTAACTAAAATATATTGAAACCACTGAGTTAATATGGTTTGTAAAAATCTGATATCCTAAATAAGACCTTGTGATAGAACTTCCTGGTCAGTTCATATCAACATGGCTGATCATAATAGAGGACCCTGTATAAGATTAAAAATTCTAAACACATAATAAGAATTGGGACAGGAGGCATGGCTCAGTTGTTAAGAGGGCATACTGTTCTTTCAGAGGATCTGAGTTTGGTTCCCAGCCCAAAGATCTGATAGTTTGCAACCATCAGTCCATAAGTCCATAAATCCAGCTCCAGAGGATGAAACACCCTCTTCTGGATTCTAACAGGTGGTTGCACTTGCATTCATAATAGGGAAACACAAAATGAAAGATAATAAAAATAAACAACTTAAATAAATGTATTCAACTGATCCATAAACAATCAAGCAAATACAAAAATTCTTATTATTCACAATTTCTATATTGGTTAAACTGCTTACTTACAAAGATTTATTTACAATTACCCTCAAGAAAAGCAGTGTTTTCACAATCGATGATACCTGTGCACATAAAGTAACAAAGACAAAGGCATAACTGATGTACATACCCTCAGATAAGGTGGGACAGAACAGTGTCCTCCCGCACACTTTTAGCTCTCACACTACAAGCAAGGGTCCTTTTGCTGTATAGTCAGAGCCATGGTTTTCCGTTTCATAGGATTTATAAAATGATTTTCTTTTAAATAGCTTTCAAGTATAGTGTTTAAGTGTAGTCTACTGTTTCTAAATGTTTCAAAATGCTAAGTGTGGTAGACAATGGAGGTTCAGATTATCTTTATTCAGGCATGTGCATGGCTGTTGCCTATGAGTACATTATTAATGAATCAGCAAAATATGTTAAATGGGGTGTTTATCTTTAAGCAGAAACACACATAAAAACAAAATAATTGGTAGGTTGAATAATTAGGTCATAGTAAACCAACCTAATTCAACTAATTTAGAAACTGGAGTATGTGACTAATGTAAATAATGAGAAACAGTTGTATGTATGCATGTGGATAATCTCTTGATCCTGTCTGTGGGAAAGAACATTTATGCTTAACTAACTAATGTCTTACTTTGACCCCCTGGAACTATGTAAACATTTCTGTAGGGCATCTCAATCAGTATATGAAGACATAAGAATCAAAGGTGTGTAAACAAAGCAAAGGTCCCAAATTCATTCTCAAGATATAGCTTCTGTAATTCTGAAAAATCAACAAAAAAAGAGTAGGGCCAGTAAAACCAACCCTTGTTCAGCATTATCAGTTTGAACCAAGAAGTAGACCATTCTCCCAAGAATGATGCTATCTAGTTAGTGACACTTTTCTTCCCTCCTTTCACATGTTCCATGCTAGAGAGTAGGCTACTTTATTGAAAAGCAATACATTTCAATGATTTATTTTTTAATTGAGAACTAAGATATTCTGCAAAAGGTGTAGGGCAAGGTGAAGAGACAGAGTGGAAGGTTCATTTCTTTTGATAGAAGACATTTTGCTATGGAAGTCCAAGCTCAGTCGTGGCAAATATGCTATTCCAGGAAGACTGAAAAGAAACTAACAGAGCAAATGTACTGGATCTTAGGAGCCTCCCTCTCTAAAGAGAAAACTACTAAGACTTAGTAGCTAAAGAATTGCTCCCTGCTGATTAACTCAGCAAAATAAACACACCAGCAGGTAAGATTAAAAAAAAAAAAAAGCTCCTTCATCCACAGGGGGATAAAGCATACCTGGCAAGATGTCCAGCCAAGAGCAATTGGCCAACATGCTTCTGAAAGCTTCAGATTACAGTACTGGCCACAAAAACATGACACTCACTATTCAAGTCTAAGTGGATCAAGGAACTCCACTAAAACCAGAAACACTGAAACTTATAGAGGAGAAAGTGGGGAAAAGCCTCAAAGATATGGGCACAGGGCAAAAATTCCTGAATAGAACTGTAAAGGTGTGTGCTGTAAGATCAAGAATTGACAAATGGGACCTCACAAAATTGCAAAGCTTCTGTAAGGCAAAAGACACTGTCAATACGGCAAAAAGGCCACCAACAAATTGGGAAAGGATCTTTACCAATCATAAATCTGATAGGGGACTAATATCCAATATATACAAAGAACTCAAGAAGCTGGACTCCAGAAAATCAAATAACCCTATTAAAAAATGGGGTACAGAGCTAAACAAAGAATTCTCAACTGAGGAATATCGAATGGCTGAGAAACACCTGAAAAAATGTTCAACATCCTTAATCATCAGGGAAATGCAAATCAAAACAACCTTGAGATTCCAACTCACACCAATAAAAATGGCTAAGAACAAAAATTCAGGTGACAGCAGATGCTGGAGAGGATGTGGAGAAAGAGGAACACACCTCCATTGTTGGTGGGACTGCAAGCTCGTAAAACCACTCTGGAAATCAATCTGGTGGTTCCTCAGAAAATTGGGCATAGTACTACTGGAGGATCCAGTAATACCTCTCCTGAGCATATATCCAGAAGATGTTCGAACTAGTAATAAGAACACATGCTCTACTATGTTCATAGCAGCCTTATTTATAATAGCCAAAAGCTGAAAAGAACCGTGATGTCCCTCAATAGAGGAATGGATGCAGAAAATGTGATACATTTACACAATGAAAAACTACTCAGCTATTAAAAACAATGAATTTATGAAATTCCTCGGCAAATGGATGGATCTGGAGGTTATCATCCTGAGTGAGGTAACCCAATCACAAAAGAACTCACATAATATGCACTCCCTGATAAGTGGATATTAGCCCTGAAACCTAGAATACCCAAAATACAATCTGTAAATCACATGAAACTCAAGAAGAAGGAAGACCAAAATGTGGACACTTCGCCCCTTCTTTGAATTGGGAACAAAACTCCCATGGAAGGGGTTGCAGAGACAAAGTTTGGAGCTGAGACGAAAGGATGGACCATCCAAAAATTGCCCCACACAGGGGTCCATCCCATAATCAGCCACCAAATGCAGACACTACTGCATACACCAGCAAGATTTTCTGAAAGGACCCTGATATAGCTGTCTCTTGTGAGACTATGCCAGTGCCTGGCAAATACAGAAGTAGATGCTCACAGTCAGCTATCGGTTGGAACACAGGGTCCACAATAGAGGCGCTAGAGAAAGTATCCAAGGAGCTGAAGGGGGTCTGCAACCCTGTAGGTTGAACAACAATATGAAGTAACCAGCACCCCCAGAGCTCATGTCTATAGCTGCATATATAGCAGAAGATGGACTAGTTGGCCATCATTGGGAAGAAAGGCCACTAGGTCTTGCAAACTTTATATACCCCACTACAGGGGAACACCAGGGCCAAGAAGGGGCAGTGGGTGGGTAGGGGAGTGTGGGGGGAGGGTATAGGGGGCTTTGGGGATAACATTTAAAATATAAATGAAGTAAATACCTAATAAAAATTGTTAAAAAAAAAAAGAAAAAAAAGAAAGAACTTTCTAAAGAAACTGAGGTTTTTAGGTTTTTGTTGTTTTTTTTAAGAGCACTTAAATAAAGGTATGAAAACACTTGGAATAAAACCTCAAGTCAAAGCTGTCAAAGACATCAGGATAAAGAACTATAAACAAATGCATAAATTTGCTGCTCTTCCTCAAACCAGACCATACTGCCACCTACTGAACAAGTGTTCCCCTTCCTTTGGCCTTGTCTATGTTGAGTGCTTCCTGAATATTCATCCTGAGAAATGTGACCAGTCTTCTCTCATTCTCAGGGCACTTTGACAGCACATCAGACAGCCTACTTGGTGAGCTCATAGCACCATCTTCCCCAGCACCCACCCACCAGAGGAAACTGGAAGCCAACACCATTAAATACTGACTCATTTGTTCTGTGGCTGAAGTTGGGGGAGGCAAAACCCAAATGAATGTTAGGAGATGTGCACCACACCAAAACAATTGAATCACAGGGCAACCACATAGAAGAAATTGCTGACAAGTGTTTGAAGCAAGGCACCCATAACCATGAATCACGCAACAGAACAGCTGGGTACCACCTGATTTGTATATCCAGAAGATTCAGAAATAGATTTGTAGAAACAGCCCATGTGAGATGTAGTTCTGAGCCCAAATACCATGGGCTGAAGCAACTCAAAAGCAGGATTACACATGGGATTAATATCTTTCCAAACTGTTACTTGTCATCGAGTATACATAGATAGTACCTCAGCTTTTAGGATTGAAATGCCAATTTCCCTGGAGCAGAGAGTCTAGTGAAAAAGTAGATACTCCTACTGAGAAGCTAATATTCCATTTCTTAGGCAGGTATATTATGAGAATCAACTCAATGGATTTTGTAAAAATGATGCCAAAATGGTGGATGGATAGAGAAAGAGGGTGGATCAGAGAAGAGGTGAGGGACAGAGTCAGTGAATATGATCTGGCTACATTATATGAAATCTTCAAAAAGTTAATTTTAAAGGAATGTTGTTAAAGAATTTTTTTTTTTCGAGACTGGGTTTCTCTGTATAGCCCTGGCTGTCCTGGAACTCACTCTGTAGACCAGGCTGGCCTCGAACTCAGAAATCTGTCTGCGTCTGCCTCCCAAGTGCTGGGATTAAAGGTGTGCGCCACCACCGCCTGGCAAAGAATATTTTTAAAGATAGAAACATGAGGCTTCTACACGTGACAAAGTTGAAAACCTTGCAGTCAATTTGAACTATATACTCAGGTAATGTGGGAAATGGCCTATGGAATGTATCAATGTATCTTGGCTGGTACCAAGAAAAGTAACCTGCCCTAATTTATTTCTCCCAAACTCCTAGACATCACTTTCACCCCTCTGTTATACATAACACTCAAATTATTCTAACATTCCAGCAACCAAAGCAGATATTGGTTTGAAGTGCAGAACTATCTTAAGGGTTAATAATATCATGTTCCTATATAAATATTGTTCTACCTTTGTAATCAACTTTGGATTAAGAGCATAATGGAAAATTTGTGTATGACAGGTTACTTCCTGAGAAGCATCTAAATGGGGGATATCAGCAGCAGGGAAAAGGCTTAGAAATCAGGAGGACATGAATATATTAGATTTACAAGAGACAGAAAATGGAAATTAACTGAGTAATAGAAAGGGTGTCAAGAGAAAATTCACTAAAGTTCAATTTTCTTAGTTCAGATCATACTATAGAGGATACTGATAATACATCACATTGTGTTAAGTAGTATAATAAAAAACATGAACAAACTGGCATAGCACATAAGAAAGGAACTAAAACTCCATTTCCTGTTGGACTATTAAGAAAACACTGCATAAGGAAATGGGATTACACTTAAACTTAAAGCAGTCGGCTGTAACACCCTTGGAGTCAAATTGATAGGAGTTACATATCTGATATCCTACATATCCAACATTCACGTTATAATTTGTAATAGCAACAAAATTACAGTTATGAGGTAGCAACGAGATAATTTTATGGTTGGGGTTACCACAACATGAGGAACTGTATAAAAGGTTGGCAGTATTAGGAAGGTGGGAAACCACTGCCCTAAAGTATAGGCAAAATTGAGAAAAGTGAGTAAAATATGTCCCAGATTTGAAGAAAGTTATTATGATTAGTTTACCATGTGCTCTGTAAGCCCTTGGGACTAGATTATGGGAGGAATATGGAATTAGGAACTCTGGTCTAGAAAAACCTTTGAATATTTCAAGAAGAATTTAATGAATGATAATGGTGTGAGTTTATAATAGAACACTGAGAGAAATTTAGACAATGTAGGCCCACATCAAGAAGTTTCAGAAGAGAACAAGAACTCTACAAGGACTGGACAGGATGTAATTTATATGGTATTTGTGCAACTAATATGGATGCATTCTAAGCTTAATAACTTCAGAGGTTCAAATAGAAGAGTACTAGACTAATTTACATTGTAGATATAATATCAACACAGGATTGTATATGTACAGGCTATACACATTTTTTTTTCAGTAACAGGGAGAAAAAATAGAAGCAAAAATGATATTTTAAAAAGATCTGGGGGGAAAGAGTGGACTGGTGAGGGGACCCGCAGCTGG
>NC_034613.1:31003667-31026735 GCF_900095145.1 Mus pahari | reverse complement strand
AAAAAAAAAAAAAAAAAAAAAAAAAAAAAAAAAAAAAAAGATCTGATGATGAAAGGGTTAGGAGAAAGTTTAATTTTCCAAACAAAGTAGATTTGAAAGCAACTGTAACTATTAAAGAGATTAACATCATTAAATATACTACTGGCTCTTTGAAGTGAGACAACAGGATAAGTTCTGCCATCTTAAAATCTACATTTTTGTGAAAATAAAATGCTACCGTTAGTGGTGATGATTCCATTTTTCAAAAGTCACTCAGTAGTTACCCAGGGTCAGCACACGGAAGTTAATGCTATTGGGTCAGTCCAGAGGGCACACTATATCCTTTAACAGCAGCAGAACTGGATGATATCACTCACATAGAACTAGTTTTGCAGGGATGGGAGGTGTAAGATTACAATCAAATTGTTTTACATTTATCTTTAGAGGCTAGGCAATATGTGGCAGAGTCAGAATCCCTGCAAAACAGCCCTGAAATCCACCGAATAAGGCTTCTCAGTCACAGCCTAAACTGTAATAGAGACCTCAAAAGTCTGGAATTGCCAGTACCAATGGGAGAGCCTGAATGGATCCAGTCTAAGAGAGAGGCTATACATGATAAAGGTAGTGGAGCTGGAAGAGTCTGAAAACTCAAGTTCTTTGGAACCAGATGGTTCCATCATGATCCCAAGACTGTGAACATGGAACTGCAGGATTACTGTTTGCCCTACTTGGGTTTGGATGTGTGTTTGAGCCAACAATCCTTTAAATCTCCAATGTATACTTTTCTGAGTGGGAATATTCATTCCATACCACTTTGTATTACAAAGATTTTACTTGACTTTTTTTGTTTTATAGGAATCCACAGTTAAGTTATTGCTTTGAGATTCAAAGGAGACATGAACTTTAGACCTTTAAACAGTATTACTGTTAAAGACTATGGGTTTTTTTTTTTTTTAAGTTAGACTGAAAGCCTCTTGTATTATGAGATAGCCATGAACCTATGGGGACAAGTGATGGAAGTTTGTTGTACTGGCTGATTTTGTGGGTCAACTTGACACAAGCTGGAGTTATCACAGAAAAAGAAGCCTCCCTTGAGGAAGTACCTCCTTGAGACCCATCCATAAGGCATTTTCTCAATTAGTGATCAAGTGGGGAGTGTGTAGCCCATTGTGGGTGGTGCCATCCCTGAGCTGGTAATCCTGGGTTCCATAAGAAAACAAGCTAAGAAAACCAGGGGAAGTAATCCAGTAAGCAACATCCATCCATGGCCTCTGCATCAGCTCCTGCCTCTAAGTTCCTGCCTTGTATGAGTTCCTGTCTTGACTTCCTTTGGTAATGAACAGTGATGTGGAAATATAATCTGAATAAATCCTTTTCTCACTAACTTATTTTTTGGTCATGATGTTTTGTGCAAGAATAAAAACCCTGACTAATACAGTTGTAGTAGAAAGGTAGTGTGCTGATGTGTCAAGCTGAGAAAGTGGGGGCATATCATGGTTAATCTTGATTGCAATACTGATGGGATTCTGAATCACTATAGACATAAATCTCTCAGAATATGTGTGTGTATGTGTGTGTGCGTGTGTATACGTGCACACACATACACAAGGGATTATCTATATTAAGTTAACTGAGGTGGAAAGAACTATCCTAAAGATAGACAGTACCATAACATGGGCTGAGAAGACTGCATTAAAAAAAGGGAAATTCAACCCCTAGCCCTGAGAGGAGGCTCAACTCCAAGGCACTTTAGCACCCCCAAGATCTTAGGATCAGGGGTGAGTAGAACAAAACATCTGTTCCAACACCACCAGGAGTAACTGAGACCAGCAGGTCCAGGGACAAAGGAACGCTGCCTGACAAGTGTCTTGGGTTCCTTAAAGTCTTCCCTTGTTTAACTTGGGCACAAACTTGGCAGCCAGTCCCATAGGCTCCAGAGGAGGTTCCACTCCCAGATGTACTAGCATACACAGGATCAGAGGATCATAGGAACCCAGGATCCCAGGAGCTTGGTCACATCAGGATCTCCAGGTCACATAGGCAGCTTGATTCCCAGGAACTCTGATACACCCATAATCTCAGGATCACAGGATCACAGGATCACAGGATCACAGGATCACAGAGGCAGCTGGTCTCTGGGGAGTTCTGACTCAACCAGGATTACAGGAAGGATAGGCTCCAGTCAGATATAGTGAGGGCAGGGAGCACTAGAGATAATCAGATGGTGGGAGGCAAGCATAAGAACATAAGCAACAGAAACCAAGGTTACTTGGCATCATCAGATACCAATTCTCCCACCATAGAAAGTCCTGGATACCCCATCACACTGGAAAAGCAAGACTCAGCTCTAAAGTCACTTCTCATGACGATGATACAGGACTTTATATATGAAGCCACAGTTACACTGATATCCAAACCTCAAAAACACCCATCAAAGAAATAGAACTTGAGACCAATTTCACTCATGAATCTCGATAAAAAAAATACTCAATAAAATTTTTGTCAACCAAATGCAAGAACACATTAAAATGATCATTCACCACAATCAAGTAGGCTTCATCCCAGGGATGCAGGGATGGTTCAATATAATGAAATTCGTCAACGTAACCCACTATATAAACAAACTCTACGAAAAAACAAAAACAAAAATATATGATCATTTCATTAGATGCTGAAAAAGCATTTGAGAAAATCCAACATACCTTTATAATAAAATTCTTGGAATGATCAGGAACTCAAGGCCCATACCCAAACATTGTAAAACCAGTACATAGTAAAACCATACAGCAAACCAGTAGCCAACATCAAACTAAATGGAGACAAACTTGAAGCAATCCCACTAAAATCAGGAACTAGACAAGGCTGCCCTCTCTCTCCATATCTATTCAACATAGTAAGTGAAGTTCCAGAGAGCAAAAGGAGGTCAAAGGGTTATAAATGGGAAAGGAAGAATTCACAGTATCACTATTTGCGGATGATATAATTGTATAAAGTGACCCCAAAAATTCCACCAGAGAACTCCTAAAGCTGATAAACAACCTCAGCAAAGTGACTGGATATAAAATTGACTCTAAGAGTAACCTTCCTCTACTCACAGGATAAACAGGTTGAGAAAGAAATTTGGGAACTGACACCCTTCATAATAGTCACAAATAATATTACATACATTGGTGTGACTCTGACTAAGGAAGTGAAAGAGCTGTGTGACAAGAAATTCAAGCCTCTGAAGAAAGAAATCAAAGAAGATCTCAGAAGATGGAAAGATCTCCCATGCTCATGTACTGGCAAGATTAATATAGTAAAAATGCCTTGGCCAGGAAGAGGGAGTAGGTAGGTTGGGAGAGGATAGGGAATTTTTGGAGGGCAAACTAGGAAAGGGGATAACATTTGAAATGTAAATAAAGAAAATGTCTAAGAAAGAAATTATATATAATAATGTATATAATATATTAATAATACATATATTTTTCATTTGATTTTTAATTGTATATTTTATTTATTTGCATTTCAAATGTTATCCCCTTTCCTGGTTTCCCCTCTTCAACCTCTCTTGCTCTTCCCCCCTTACCTTGTATCTAAGAAGGTGCTCCCCCACCCACTTATCCACTCCTGCCTCATTGCCCTAGCATTCCTCTACACTGGGGCATAGACTCTTCACAGGACCAAGGGCCTCTCCTCCTATTGATGACTGACTAGGCCATCCTCTACTACATACGCAGCTAGAGCCATGAGTACCTCCATGTGTTTTCTTTGATTGGTGGTTTACTCCCAGGAGCTCTGGAGTTACTGGTTAGTTCATATTGTTCCTTCTAGAGGGCTGCAAAGCCCTTCAGCTCGACTCTGTGCTCCATCTAATGGATGACTCTGACCTTCCTCTATGTCCTCCATTGAGGACCCTGTGCATAGTTCGATGGTTGGCTGTGAGTATCCACATCTGTATTGACCAGGCTCTGGAAAAGGCTCTCAAAAGGCAGCTGCATCAGGCTACTGTAATCAAGCAGTTCTAGGCAGTAATAGTGACTGAGTTTGGTGTCTGCATGTGGGATGGATCCCCAGGTGGGGCAGTCTCTGGATGGCTTTGCCTTCAGTCTCTGCTCTATTCTTTGTTCCTGTTTTCCTTTAGACAGGGGAAATTCTGGGTTAAAATATTGGAGATGGGTGGGTGGCCCCATCCCTCAACTGGGGGGCCAAGCCTAACCTCTGGATATGGTCTCAACAGGTTCTGCCTACCCTTTGTGGGGTATTTCAACTAATGTCATCCCTGTGGTGTCCTGGGAGGTTCTTGCATTCCTGGCATCTAGGACTTTCTGGTTGTTACCCTCAGTTCCCCATCCCCCATTGCTACACGCCTCTGTTCAATTTCCTGACCCTCTGTATATTTCCTCCATCTCCTCCCACACCCGATTCTTTCCCTCTTTTTCCACTCCCCTTCTTCTCTTCCTCCCAAGTCCCTCCAACCCTCTACTTCCCTTGATTATTTTGATACCCCTTCTAAGTAGGACTGAAGCATCCACTCTTTGGTCTTCCTTCCTCTTGAGCTTCATGTGGTCAACAAGGTTTTTCCTGTGTAGCTCTGGTTGTCTTGCAACTTGCTGTGGAGACGAGGCTGGCTCCAAACTCAAAGATCTGTCTCACCCTGCCACCCAGCTGGGGTTAAATGTGTGTGCTTCCACACCCGAAGAATAAGGACTTTTTTTTTTCAAGGAAGCAATGATTACTTTTCTCTCTATTTCTTCACCATTTCCTATCCCTCTTTGTCTTATTCCTTTGGGTGCTATTACTTGCCCTTTGCTTTCCTTGTTGATTCACCAGTGTGGCAAGTTTACCTACCATTGGGCTTCAATCATGCCTTCCTTAACTTATTTTATAAGCAAATATTTTCATCTCCATCTCACAGGCCTTATGATATTGTTAAATATGCATAAACTATAATCACTTGGGAATATTATAAATACCTAAAAATAAATGTTTTACAGAAGAAATTAATCATTTATTTTGCCACCCCAACCATCTGCTCTTTCGAATTTCTTCTTGTTTGGTTATACATCTATCATCTAAATTCCTGACGACTTGGAATGGTCTCTCTTACTCTTCTGTATCTTTTATGTTTAGATGATTCACAAATCTACTTAAATTTCCCTTTGTGGTATATTTGGGATCCACTCACTCTTTTATATGACCTTAGCATATAATGTCATGAAAGATTCTTAATCTAAATATTAGGCTATTAATGTGACCTAAATATTAGGCTGTACCTAATAATTACTCCCTCTGGTATTGCCATTTCTGATAGTAATGATAATGATGGCACAGAATAAGAAGTTGCAATTTAAGAAGTATTGTGTACTAGGCATTGAGCCAATGTACTTGATGGAGAATATCTTATTTGATTCTTATAACATAGCAATGCAGTTATGCCACTATCTCCATTTCAGATATTAAAAACCCATGGCTCAAAAAGAAAAATAGTCCAAACTTGTGGTTTGGCAGGCTTACATAAATATCTCCGTTACCTCTTTGCCAACTTCCTTGAGGAGGTACTTTTCTCATTGTTGTGACAAAATAGCTCACCAAAACAACTTAAAGAAGGGAAGGGTTATTTTGGAAAACAATCCAGGTGATAGAGTCTATCATGGCAGGGAATATATGGCATTTGAAACAAAAGAAAACTGACTGCATTGTATCTACAGCCAGGAAGCACAGAGTGATGAATATATGTGCTCAGCTGATATTTCCTTTTTTTTCTTTTTAATTTTTTATTGGATATTATCTTTGTTTATGTTTCAAATGTTATCCCCTCTCCTGGTATCCCTCCCTCCTAGAAACACACTAACACATCTTCCCTCCCCCTGCTTCTATGAGGGTGTTCCTCCACCCACCTACCCACCCCCACCTCCCACCCTCAGTTTCCCTATACTGGGGCATCTATTGACCTTTCCTAGGACCAAGGACCTCTCCTCCCATTGATACATAACAAGGCCATATGCAACTGGAGCCATGTGTACTCCTTTCTTGATGTCTTAGTCCCTGGGAGTTCTGGAGGGTCTGGTTGGTTGATACTGTTGTTCTTCCTAAGGGGTTGCAAATCCCTTCAGTTCCTTCAGTCCTTTCTCTAACTCCTCGATTGGGGACCCACACTCAGTCCAATGGTAGGATGTAAACATCCACCTCTGTATTTGTAAGGCTCTGGCAGGGCCTCTCAGGAAACAGCCATATCAGGCTCCTTTCAGCATGTACTTCTTGGCATTCACAATAAGTGTCTGGGTTTGGTAACTGTATATGGGACGGATCCTCAAGTGGGACAGTCTCTGTGTGGCCTTTCCTTCAGTCTCTGCTCTACACTTTATCTCCATATTTGCTCCTGTGAGTATTATGTTCCCCTTCTAAGAAGGACGGAAGCACCTACACTTTGGACTTCCTTCTTATTGAGCTTCATGTGGTCTGTGAATTGTATCCTGGTTATTTGGAGCTTTTGGACTATTATCCACTTATCCGTGAGTGCATGCCATGTGTGTTCTTTGGCGATTGGGTTACCTCACTGAGGATGATATTTTCTAGTTCTATCCATTTGCCTTCATGAGTTCATCATTTTTAATAGCTGAGTAGTACTCCATTGTGTAAATGTACCACATTTTCTGTATCCATCCATCTGTGAAGGACATCTGGGTTGTTTCCAGCTCCTGACTATTATAAATAAGGCTNCTNTGAACATAGCGGAGCATGTGTCCTTATTACAAGTTGGAGCATCTTCTGGGTATATGCCCAGGAGTTGTATAGCTGTGTCGTCAGGTAGTAATATGTCAAATTTCTGAAGAACCCCCAGACTGATTTCCAGAGTGGTTGTACCAGCTTGCAATACCATCAGCAATGGAGGAGTGTTACTCTTTTTCCACATCCTCACCAGCATCTGCTCTCTCCTGAGTTTTTGATCTTAGTCATTCTGACTGGTATGAGGTAGAATCTCAGGGTTGTTTTGATTTGCATTTCCCTGATGAATAAGGATGTTGAACATTTTTTCAGGTGCTTCTCAGCCATTCAGTATTCCTCAGTTGAGAATTCTTTGTTTAACTCTGTATAATCACAAGAGATTTCCAAACCTAAATTTGAAAATTTTTTTTAAAAGATTTGTTAATGTTCCTGGGAAAATTTATAATTTATTGATATTTTAAAGGGAATTACATTTACAACATTCAAAAAGCATCTACTGGGGTTTGGCAAAGGAGAATTGCAAGTGTTGTAGAGAAAAGAATAAGGTATCCAAACTCTGTCTGAAAGAAGGTAGCAAGACACACTGATACATGCATAGCGAAATATTAAAATCATAGTACCTGAGTAAATTAGAAAGTTGATGCAATATTTATCAAGGGTAATATGTAACTAAGTGCAAAGGCATTGCTAAGAGTTCTGAAAAGAATAAAATTTGTTTGCTTAGAGTCAAGGAGAGGATATGAGCCTCAACTGGGATATGTTTTTAAACCATGGCTTGGTAAAAATGTAATTAGGACAAAATTCTGATACATTAAACAATTAATCTTGACCATAAAACTAATGCAAAGGGGTTCATACTGAATTTTAAGTACCAGAGAGCCTAAGAAATCATAAGTGTTTTCCTACTGGGGTTTCGACACTTCTGCTACCTGATTAACACCTTCCCAACTCCACTGTACTGGGCTTTCTTTCTAAGACACTTAGTAACTCCAAAATCTTACCAGTTGTATGACTGTATGTTTCCCAAACCTGCAAAATAGGCTCAGAAGAAAAAAGTTCATGACCAGAAGAAAAGTTTAACTTTTATCCACAATTTTTCGTTTCCTATTTCTATACACAAAGCAAAACTAGAAATCATTAAATGCTGCTCCCCCAAAATGACCGAGGACATAGAATCAAGTATTGACTTAATCTGGGGAAGACAATGAAAATTAAACATTAATAAAATTTGTTAATCCTGATCCTCTAGGAGAAACAAAATAAGGAAACAAAATGAAAAAGGTCTGGCTAAGTCTGACATATAAGAATACTGGCATTGAAAAGCAAAGGAGTGAAGAAAATGGAGAAAGGGGACTTTGCTTTTCAAGTAAAGGTTGATATTAAGATGCAAGAAATGGCTTTTAAATTATGCATATGTCTCATTCTATAGAGCACATGGCTGCTGTATCTGAAGTAAAAGGTGTTCATAACCCCTAGAAAGCATTCCCCTTAAGGAATATATTAGGTTGCAGCTCTTTTGAATTTCCCAAAGACAATCCACCAAAATTTCCCATAGCAATAACAGGAAGAACAGCAGGGAAGTCTGTGCTGACAGGAAAAGCTTGCTTTAAGGAAATTTAAGTGTGATTTTTCTTTATGTAAGAGATCATCTGAGGTAATTATCAGATTTACACATCCTTCTATGTTGAAAATGATAAGTATATTTTATTATTACTTCCTTCAAAACAACCACCCCTGTCACCACAGATTTCACCTGAAGCAATTACAGCAGTAAAATCTGGAGATGAACACAAAATCATTAATTATAATTTTTATGAGTTTCTTTATTTTAGAATGAAAAAAAAAAATCCTGCAAGTTTAGTGAAGAAGACCGATCACCACTAAAGGCTGAAGCAGTGCATAGTTTGGAAGGCATTTCAAGTAGCTTCAAATTCAAGTTCACTGGAAGCGAGAAAATTTTCATGGCAGAGACACAGTGAAGGAAAAAATGGAGTCATGTGGTCCAAGGTCAAGTTGATAAAGAGTATTACCAGAGTTAACATAGAAAGTGGAGTTTCCTAAACTTTGTCATGAAGCCTTATTACTCATTGTGTCTTGTTTTTCTTTAGTTTATGAGGCAGGGTTTTCTTTTGACATCTGTGAAGACAAGTAAGATAATTTAATAAGTAACTGCATCAAGAAAATAGCTCTGATTTCTAAAATGGGAATAGCAGAGACAGTTTCAACCTTTATTTTCTGACTGATATGGGTACTAGAGGTGTCTAACAAGTCAACAAGTACCTAGAACACTGAGCTTAAATGAGATCATCATGGCCAGAAATGTGTTGGTTGTGGCAATCAGTTTGAGGTGCTGCAAATCATACATTGTATAACTTGATTTCTGTCATCTAATAAATTTGGGCTTCATATCATCTTACACCTCTATCTATGCGAAGACTAGCACAATCTTTTAGTGCTCCTGGTAAAATATTGCAAAATGTTCTGACATTTAGGAATTTGTTTCTATTACAGTTGATGGATGTTATACCTATATGCTTTTTAATGTCTCAGCTTCCAAACAAGGTTTTCAGGGCAATACAACTTCTTTGCTCATTCAACCAGCAATTTTGAAGGTATGCACAAGCTCCTTATACTCTGAAAAATGTACAGAAGGACAAAAACAGAGATATAATGAAAATAAAAGTCATAATGTAATATGTTGGGAATAAAATAAAGGAGGAGGCTGTGGGAGGATTCCCCTGGGGAAAGCGGGGATAGGAAAAATATGTCCATGCCCCACCAGAGTTTTCCTATTCTCTGGTCAGTCGGGCGTGTGGAGACTGCCAGGTGCTTTCCACTCTGTCCTGGTGGGCATTGCCGGGGACCCCCCTGGAGCTACCTTGCTATCTCTCCAGGGTTGCAGGAGAGAGGGAATAGGTGAAGAAGTTCCCAACACTGACCAGAAATGGTAGCAGGCCTTGATGGAGCAGAGCAGAGACTATGTTTTAAGAGCTTTATTATAGAAATAAGGGGGTAAAGAAGAGAGAGAGAGAGAGAGAGAGAGAGAGAGAGAGAGAGAGAGAGAGAGAGAGAGAGAGAAAACAACGAGAAAGGGAAGAAGAGAAAGAAGTGAGAGGTAGAGGAACAAAGGAGTGAGAGTAAGAGGATAAGAGTAAGAGAGCAAGGTGGGGCTAAACACCCCTTTTTATGGTCTTCACTGTTGCTAGGTAACTGGGGAGGAATTTAGTATGAAGGTCAGAAGCTTGGGCCATTGCTACTGACCATGCCTCTCTTGTGGGGGCTGTGGGAGGTGGTACCTTAGGCAGGGGCTGGAGTTCCAGGAGCATGAGGGAACGTCTACTGTGTCGTGTAAGTAAATTATGACCATCGGGGTTCAGACCTCAGCTAGACTGGAGACCAGCCTGCAATTCCCCACACTAATATATTATAATTCAATTAATAGCATCCTCTTCCAAGAGGCTGAAGGTGTAGCTCTTAGAAGAGCGCTTGTCTAGCATGAATGATATTCTGAACACCACATACAAAAACTACAGTTTCTTACCTGTACCCAAGCCACTCAAAGTCTTCTTAAACATTAAAGAGCAACTTAATTTCTACATACCTCCTGTAATTTTCTTCTATTACTTGATCTTATGTTGATTACTCTAGATATACCACTACTACTTAAAATCAAGAGGTATTTTCTGTTTCTATGCATATGAAATAGTGAGACAGACAGATTTATATAAGACAATGGATTACATTTGCCTTTTTTATTGTTCTGAACTATATTTGTGGCACTTTGAGCTCATAAACCCTGCCTCAAAAGCTTCCCACTCCTCATTCTCACAATAAATATAAGTGCAAAAATATAATCGTATTGGTTATGTACTGGGTTAGTTAATAAGGCATATACCTATGAGGATCAAGGAAGACACTTTAAAGTATCAAGTTGTCCAGAGAAAGAAAACAGGTAGTTAATAAAATAAATTTTAAAGTACTTTGATACATTTCTCGTCACTCTAATTAATTTTAGAATTTAAAATTTTATTAAATGCACAATATTTTCATAATTATAAGTAGATAACATAGGTTAAATAATAAATTCTTGAATTTTTTGGGATCATAGAACATATTTAACTCTATATTTCCTTCTCAGAAACTAATAATGAGCCTGGAGTATAAGGTTGTATTTAGTAAACATCTGAGTTAGACAAATAGATAAATAGATATGAATGAATGAATATGGGAATGTTGCGGCATCAACAAATAGTTCATATGAGCAGGCTTAAATTGCACTATTTCCTCCCACCAACACAACATTTTTTCACAGAGTATTTGGAATAAATACAGAAGGCTGAAAATTACCAGATCCTATTTTGAGCCTCACAACTAACATCACTGAAACCAAAAGACTTCAATGAGACCACTTCTGCTGTATATATCAGGAAATTTGACTCCACAAGCCACATCTCAAAAGGAAATACAATAATGGCTTACATACAGAAAAAGTCTAGCCATGGCAAAAGTGGGAAATGAGTCTAATATCTTTCTAGACAGGAGACGTCATAATGTAATCAATTTTATTAAATATATATCATTCATTAATACTACATCTCAAAATATCTAGGGTTTCCCTTCTTGTTAGAATTGTGCTTCTTGGTGCCTACATGGTTCTGTATAACCAGTTCTAGACAATGAGTTGTAACTGGATTTTTGTGTGCTCA
This sequence comes from Mus pahari, assembly GCF_900095145.1. Classification (NCBI taxonomy): domain Eukaryota; kingdom Metazoa; phylum Chordata; class Mammalia; order Rodentia; family Muridae; genus Mus; species Mus pahari. The sequence goes on along the minus strand of NC_034613.1, from coordinate 31,015,342 downwards.
GTTTAACAGAGGAATTGTTATTGGGATGACCTTCATAGCTTGCTTTTCTCTGTTTCAGAGTCTGGCAATGTTCCTAATAGTTGCTTTTCCACATAGCTGAGTCACAGATTAAGGGTGATGACAATGAGGAACTAAGCTCCCAGAAGACTTGTGATGGAAGAATATATTGAGCAGGAAGAAAATGAATAAACTCTTTTAATCACTGATATTGCAACAGTCTTATTCTTTGAGCATAATATAATCTACTGAATAATACTGTAATTTAGGGCTTTTCCAGAGTGATCGTCCAATCTTACCTATTAAGACCTAATTGCCACTAGCAAGAATGGACTGGAGAAACTAGCCATGGTAAGTTATGAATAGACCAAATAATATGGCAAAAGAAAAAGCCTATACCAGCTAAAATGGTACTCCTAACATACAAAGCAGAGACAATTTTTTAAACAATTTGACACAGCAAAAGCTGACTCTCGCTATTCTTCCCTACAGTGAAAGTCCACTGACAGCAAAGGGAAATGTCTTAAAAAATTAAAACTGCAGACCACACTTAGGGTAGCCTACTTAAAAAGAGGCTGTCCTTGGGATAGTGATGGAAATTCCTTAGAGAGAAAGTATGAGAATGGAGTAATCCAATAAAGACATGTTCCTGAACCATTCTAAAGTTAACATACTAGTCCTTCTCTGTACAGCACTTTATATTACATGACAACTTTTATATATATGTCCTCAGTTGGGCCCCACAGCTAAAGACAGGGAATACCATCTACAGGCAAATAATAACAACAATAATAATAATAATAATAATAATAATAATAATAATAATAATAGAAAGATAAGTAACTGGGCTGTGGATTGCTTAAGGTTGAAATACCTAACACACAACAAAGGTGGAGTTGTAATATATGTCACATATTCCTGATATTCCTGATGTTTGGATCCTATGTGTTTCTAATAAAACCTATGCTCTCACTTACTTTATAAAAACCAATGTTTTTTTTTTTCAGAACTAAAGTCATTGTTTGTGATCTAAGCTTCACTTACTTAACTACCACCCGAACAATGATTTCACTAGTAATGTTTCTATTGTATGTGAAGAAAGGATGCCGTATAGGATGCATTAAACATACCATCTAGTTAAATCATTTCTCAGCTGCTGACAGCTCTGGATGCAAATTAGTACTGTGCTTTTTCACACCCAACAGATGTTTCTGGGTGTTTATTTTTATATGTTTCTCATCTAAGAAATTGCATGAACAAAACAGGCAATGTAGACTTTCATAGAATGCTCATTTATCTAACATCAAAATGGATTAGAACCTAGAGGCCTACAGCTGGAGTTCTCAAAATCAACTTCTTTGTTCTACGTTACACATCTATTCATTTGAAAAACTCCACCCTGCACCTGAGATGAATAAACTAGGATTATAAGAATAATGTGGATGAGTTTTCTTTCCAGGAGCAGTAATGAGGTATAGGTGTAAGAGTCCAAAAACTTAAGGACTCAGTGGATCCTTAAATAAATTTATATCATTAGATTTTCAGTACCATTGAAGTAGTCTACATGGAAGAAGAAAGGAAATGTTGTCAATCATCACCCAAAGATAGTTATAAAGCAGAAAAAAACATTCAAACTGTACTAAGAAATATGATGAAATATGTACCTTATTCATGTATTCTATTACAAATTCAATATTCCTCACATTCCTAGGAAAAGAGGAAGTTTTATCAGGTTAAATTTATTCATTCTAGCTCAACATAATAATTTAAACTATTTAAGTAATGCTGTCTCTTTAGATAAATTCACTCTTTACAATGGTCTCTTTTTCCCATGATCACACCCAATATAGTGCTTGGGCATTTTAAAAAGACTCTCATGACTCCAAAAAATATTAGGTTATGGTCCTTTCAATCTATTTAATCAGAAAGCAGGAAAGAATTTTTTTAAGGTGGCCAGCATGCCTAACTTCTAAAATGTATCCCTGGAACCACCCATGCAAGAATTTTAAAAGAAAGTTTAAACCTGTTTTGCAACTCTACTATACTCTTCATCTCTGGCATAATAGAGTTGAGTTGGGAGATGAGTTAAAAATTTGAGGAAAAAAATCTCTTTCAGAAATAGTACCCTTCCTTATCTCTATAGAAGGCAATGGTCTTTTTCCACTTAGCCTAAACTAAATAACAGACAGCTCACTATGAGAACAAAGAGATTATTTATTTGTCCAATACCATTTGGAGGTCACAGGAAACTAGTGTCTAAATTGGAATTCAGTCGAGCAAGAGCTGTGAGTGGTGAGCTATTCTGATAATGAATCTAGTACATTAACAGAGACAAATCTTGGGACACTAGTATCTGTTCTAGAACATGTTATAAGTTACATCTTGAGTCCCTATAACCAGTTGCTACAAACACTAGTGTATTACTTATATTTCTTGGTGTTTGAGGTTAAAATGAACCCTGTAGGGCTAATATTAATCAAGATTTGTTAAGAATGGTTTTCCGTGAGGATGTCTATTCTTCATATAGTCTTACTTCTAAAGAATGCTGTCATTACTTAGCTTCTCGCCTGATAGCTACAACCTCTACTGACATGCTCATACTACCACTCTTCTCTTGTGCCTTGTTAATTTGTTTGTTTGTTATATGATTGATTGATTGTTTTGTAGATAGGATCTCATACAGCCAGGTTGTCCATAAATTAGTTATGTAGTGTGGAGAGTTTGGCTTTCAACTCCTAATCTCCTGACCTCCATGTCTGAAGTATTAGAGGTCATGTGTGCCATCACAGCCTACCATTCTGCCTCTACTTGAAAAGACCTTTGTTACTACATCAACACTTCTTACAGAATCTAAGATAGTACGGTATTTTAATATTCCCCATCACACTAGCATATTTTCATTTATCAAACAGAGTAACATATTCATAGGTTCTAGGTTTGGACATGGACATCTTTTCTAGATCATTATTAAACTGACAAACAAGCAGAACTGTGCTTCCTTTACTCCTTTCCCAAGCTGAGTCAATTGGTCCTCAAAAGATTAGAGATACACTATCTGAATCATGAATCAGCAGGAGGGGGTATGGCTCTTTAATGCCTATGTAAAGAAGTAATTTTAGTTTGTTAAAGAACTTCGAGGTAAAAGATCATCAAATAACTGACAAAGACAACTCAACGGTTGAGTTAAATATTTAACAAATAGGAAAGTAACACATTACAGATAAGATTTTTTTTGTGATTCTCACTTCCCCTCTTTGTATTTCATAAAACTTGAAGAAAGGGCAAGAAAAGGACGCACACTAAAAAGTGGGAAATGGAATGAGTAGATTAGTCTCAGGAGAGAGGAAAAGTTTCAACTTCAACTGAAGTTAAGAATATTGATCATTATGTAGGACTTAACATTTTAACTATGGACATGAGATATTTTGGTGGTAAAGAGTGAGCAGCAGCATTTTAAATATCCAAGAGCCTTAGGATCTTCTGAAATTTCCTCCAGTCATAGCCAAACTAGAAAAAGTATGCTTTCAGGAGGCAGTGAAGGAGATAGGAAGAATACAGATGGTTTATTAATTTACTGAGTTCTATTTCCATCAGTGCAACCATTATGTAATGTGTGACACAGTACAATATAGGGGAGATGCACAAGCATGCACATTTCTGTACAGTCCTCTGATTTTTTTTTGGTTCCTTGGGTCTCTGTAGCAAAGTGCCTTGTCTGCCTGGATATTGCTCACTTTGCTGCTGTATGAGTCCAAGTCAGAGATGGGTGCACTCTGCACCTCTGACTTTGTTTTCTCTCAGTTTGGGCACAGCCTGGTGAACTTTGGTGTTTGTGAAATGAGAAACAGCCAGATGTTTGACTGTGATACATAGTTGGTCCCCAGCCCAGGTTAATCAGCTTGCAATGCTCATCTAGAGATTCATTTCACTTCTGCCCCTGAACACCTCTGGCAGACTCCCCAAACAGTCTCTCAGCTAACTTCCATATGCTCCCTTGCCCAGAGCAATAACAGAGCTTCTGGTTCCCATGACTTTTAAAACAGACAGGCAGCAGCCAACAACAATACCAGCTATAAGATTTTGAGGTAAGAAAAGAAGCAAGTCTGTAACCATACATATATCTATCATATGTATAATTGGCATGCTAAAATACAGGGTATATGTGGTATGAAAAGGGAATTTTGAATCCATCCAGTCAGAGCTCCTCATTTCTTCTCAGCTGAGTATTCCTAGAAGAACCATTTACCATGTCTAGTCTTAAATTCATGAAATGTAAGAATGAACCTCATGTGTACCTACTGTTTGAAGATGATACAAAGTACAAATTAAATAGTGTGTATATGAGAACTTTGCAAACCTAAACATTTTGAACAGTTTTTAAAAATAAAAACAAAAAACTGAGATTTCTTTTTAATTTGTGGTTTCTGCTCGTTTAATACATAATTTAACTATATCTAGCTCATTTAATATATAATTTCTCCTAAACTTCACAGCTTTTTAGATCCTGGGCTAGAAAAAAAGCCACATCAATGTGAAAGTGATAATACTGTATGTTGTAAAAATGCTATGTAACTAGTTTAGTGTTTCTGGATAGTCATGCTAGTTCCCACACTCAGAAAGGCCTGGATTAATGTTGTACCTGTACCATTTTGAAATTCTCATTTTTTATTAATCATTCTATTTGTTTCCATCTCAAATGATATCCCACTTCCCAGATACCCCTCCCAACCCCATTCCCAGATCCCACCACCTCCTTCTCCTCCCTCCCCTTTGCCTCTATGAGGTTGCTACCTTACCCACCTACTTTCTCCTGCCTCACCCCTCCAGCATCCCCCTATAATGCAGCATCAAACATCCACAGGACCAACAGCCTCCCCTTACTTTTTAACAATGAGTCTCATGGTTTAATTTTACTTCCTCTTTACATTTCCATTCTCCTTTATCCTATCTCTCTGAATGGTCATGTATAGCTCACTTCCAAGCAGCAAGGATATTAGTCACAACTAAATATACTAAAAATATTAAAGTGATAATAAATATTAGGAAGTACATAAAAAACACAAACCTCCAATAAACTATTCTTTTCATGGGCCAAAGGTTTCTTTAAAAATCTCTCATGAAATTATGTGTTTGAGTTGTCTGCTTATTCAGATTCAAATGCTTTGTACCCTGCAATTACTCAAACTTTGCAAAGAATAATGTTTCAGTCCTTCTTAAGACCAGATTTGGTAAATATATAGTCAAATATCTGAGAATGAGTTATCCTGTATCTGTCCCCTCTGATAACATTTCTTGTCTTCCCTCATCAAATAGATCTCAATTTTTAAGAACACAGATATTTAGGAAGACAGCATCCTGATATGTGAGTGTGTTTTAAGATGATTTATTTAAAATTATTGATTCGCTTCTGCCCACATAAAAAGAGAAGCATAAAAACTTGCCACCCCTGGGGTCATTAGGGCAATTTCAAGGGCACTCTCTCTGGAAGTTCCATTTAAGTTTTCTAACATTGGTTATGGGGCTAAAACTCTGAACAGGAATCCAAGTCCTGTAGAAATGAAGAAAAATCAATAGTAGTTTACAAAATATAAAGCCAAAATTACACATAAAAGGCCCCCTGTAAGACTACGTTTTTAGAGATGAATATATACTTGACAAGAAGATCATGCCAACCCATATCGTGTTAGAGTTGCAGTCTGCTCAGATGGTGGGAAAATTAAAACAGTATGGGCTAAGGCTGTAAACCTCCAGATTTATAATGCAGCATCACTGAATTAATAAAAAATGGATATCATTAGTATTCCAGAAGCCTCAATAAAAACATGATTTACAACTAAAGCAGGTAAGAAATTTTTTAATGGCTAAAACATTTTAAACACTTTCTTCTAGAATAACTGCCAGAGTACAAAGCATGTCAGCATTAAGCTTGTTGAAAAAGGATGCCAAAGGGCTCTTTCACTGCTGTGTGGCAGCCATATTTGACTAAATACCACTCTAGCCTCCAGTTTTTAACAGAACTACCACCTACACAATTCTCCTCCCCAGAAACAATTACCCTTTCTCCTCCCCTGACACTAATCTTGAGTATCTGTAGTATAGAGTTCAGGGATAAAAGCAATCCAGCTCTGCAGGCAAAGTCAGTATCTCACCAGAGAGAGGCACCAGGGGACAAGCAGATAAGAGAAGTCAGTGTCCTTATCTGCAGCAGGAAGTCTTGTAAAGCCAGAGATTTCAGAAAAGTGCCTGAGCCACACAGTTCTATTCTTTGAGGCCACATCCAGGAGTACCTAACATAAAAAAATAGACACACTCATCAATTCCCACAGTTGCAGGCCAAGCACCCCAAAGACTGACTGATTCATAGCTACCAACAAAACAAAAATAGATAATTTTAGAGCTGAGATTCTCCCTTAGAAGTTAAGGTTAATAATAAAATAAAAGACCCCCTTTTGTACAACAACTCATTTAACATTCAACTCAAATTAAGTTTTCCTGAGATTGCAGACCAAGTCTCGTTCATTATTTAGGAGATAACAACAAATAGTCCATAAGTCAACTGATGCTTGAGAGTCCAACCTCAGCACCAAGGTGTCTCATTATTACCCATCTCTACAACCACATTTTGGCTGCAGGTCGGGGGATATGTTAACAGGTAATACAGTTTCATGATATCATCACAGTACTTGCCATTGTGTATATTAGACTGTGAAAACACTAAGGCACTTGAGCTCTAAAGCTTGGCACAAATCCACAGAAGCCACAATGGAAATTAAGTGATTATAAAAATTTGTTGAACAAGGAGTTTATTAGTGTCAGCATAATTCAAAGATTACAGAGACCTCCCTGCATGTCCTATTTTATCTTTATCCCTAGAACCATTGCACAATGAAGGATATATAGGGGGTAGGTAACATTTGAAGATTTAAACTTCTAACCAGAGTGATACATTGAGAGTCTATTTTAGAGAAATCTGACTTTAAGGAATTATATAAAATATTGCTTATGTCGGAGTTGATGGTGTACAGTTTCAAATCAGTACACCTCATCAGAAATTCAAACCAACTCAGTGTTTAGTAAACATTGAGACTTAATTATACTGAGAATTGGACAAGATGTCTCATTTATCTCAAGCCTATCCCTACAGAAAAAAAAAGCCCTACAAAACAAAACAGTGATTCTACCAGATGAAGTCAGCATTTGAAATAGTCAGATAATATGCAGATCCTTTTCTATCTACCAAAGTACAAGCTTTAGATTTATGTCTGCCAATATCTCAATAAGCACCATTCTACTTTGTTTTCTTTTGATTTTATAAACACTATGACAAAAAGTAAATTAGGGAGTAAAGAATTTATTCCAACTTTCTGATTATAGTACATCACTGAGGGAAGCCTTGACAAGCGCTCATGGCTGGGACCTGAATGCAAATGCTGAAGGAGAGACTGTAGGGGATGCTTCTTAGTGCCTTGCTCTCTCTGGCCATCTCAGCTAACTTTCTTACCTTCCATACCTTCCAGGAATGGCACTGGCTAGGTTGGGTCTTCTTAAACAGATTATCAGACAATCAAGACAGTATGTCCTACATATGACCACAGACAGTGTGATAGAGTCAGTTCCTCAAATGAAGTTCCATCTAAGCATGCAAAGCTGAAAACCAAAACCAGTATCATATGTACCAAGGCAGAATAGTAGGTACAGGTGATTTCTCTGAGTGAACAATGGACAAAAACAGCTGAATTAGCTGAGGTTCTCTTGGGGTACAGCTAAATGTAAAATACTCAGCTGGGAGACTATGCAGACTTTGTACAATCACTGGCATGTTAGCTGCACTCTTGGGTCTGCTAAAGAAATTACAGGCAGTCAAATTAACACATGTATCACAGTATGCACCAATGAATCCCCAAGCTTCAGCACAGCCTGATTAGTATTAACAGCAAACCAAGGGAGGTGAGAATTATAGGATAAACTACTCACTCATTAAGGTATGAATTAATTCAGTTCAATAGTAACAAAGGCTTAGCTTGTGTTGTTCTCTACACAAAATAAATTTCTCTCTCGCTCTGGATCCATTCAAATTTTAATTTCAACCCTAGTTTCTCTATGAAAATGAGGGACCATTTGGGGTTTGTGTATATTACTCTACAATTCAATAATTGCTTCATCCACGTTAAATATGATTTCTGTGCTCAAAAACATGAGCCTTTATTTCTTTTTATATTTCTTTAATTAAAAGCTATTGAATTAATATATTTTGTGGGTAGTAAATCTCACCATAAAATTCTGGTGACCACATAAATTGCCAATTTTCACTTGACCAAGAAAGAGCAGTTTTTAAGTAGCTAGGGAATTGCCACACTGTAAAAATGAACTAGGTAATAAGAAACAACTTTTTATATGAAACAACTAAATCAACTGATATCGACATCTGAATTGCCAGTGGAAGCATTAGAAAAGAAACAAATCACAAAATTTGTGGGACTCAGACAGAAAAGGAAAGGGAAATTAAGAGAGGAACCATGGACTTCTGAGTTTGGAATAGGCAGTGGAGAAGTTGCCACATGGAAGGACTTTAGGGGAAAAGAATGAAATCATAACTCTGTGAAGTGAATGGTTGGGACCACAGTATTGTGTGCACTCTGACTAAGAATAGACAAGAAATGGATCAACTCTTTCAAGGGAAGAATTGTAGCATCTGCTGACTTATAACTAGGTTACCTTATAGACATCTTATGCTTGAAAAATTCAAGGAGTAGTAGGAACCTTTTCTTTTTTATTCATCTTTAGGGCTCAGACACTTTCTATAATTTTTATGTATAGTATCCAGCATTAAATACAAAACAAATATATAGATGAGGGCAGATTATAATAAGAAAATTCCAAAAGAAACTTCCTACAGTAAAAATACTATGGAATATAGATATAGATTTTTAAAATATTCATGGTTACATATTTAACAAAATCAAGTAAAATATTAAGAACATTTGAAGAAAACTAAAACTGGAGCAAAAGTCATTTCTAGAATTAGAAAGACAAAAAACAAATGTGAGTGGATTTCCTGGAGTGATTGCAAACACCTGAAAAGTTTTTCTTTTTGTTTTTAAAAAGGATCATTTCTAGGATAGGGAAGAAGTAGAGAGGAAAATATCCAGATACAAGTGACCTAAGTGGAGAAATGGAAAAGTGGGCTCTAATGAGGAAGGGATAGGGGAGATATATACAGAAGAAGGAGATAGAAGGGTAAAATAATATTAAGAACGTCTGAAAAGGTATAAAGATTTATATAATTAGCTACCTAAGAAAAACCTATAATACATGTAAGTCTGTATATAAATACACATATATAATTTAAATAAAATTTTCTCATCTAGTCTGACAATGCTCTATACAACAGCCAAAAACTAACAAAAACCCAAACATCAAGCAGGAAAAGCCCTATTTTGGGTTATTGGTCAGGGTTGTCCAAGAAACACTCAAAATATTACAGACTATAGATATTGCTCTTAAATTACTTCCCCCCAGTCCATAGAGGTAAAAGGTAATCCTCTAAAAAGAAACCATGAACTTCAGACAGGGCTAAAGAGCCCTGAGCAAAAACTAAGTTGAAAAGCCTGCTCCCGGAGGAGAAACATTCATTGTACCAGAAGGATCCATGAAATCTTCCAAAGGAGGGAAGCTACCAATTGTCCTAACTAGTTATGGTACCTATGAAACACAATAACCAGCATACCATGATAACCCTAAGGGTGCACTAACAACATACATACATTGGTAGTAACCAACAGCTTTCTAATTAACTTGAGATTCACTCAACAAGAGGGAAATCATTCCTGATACTTGGAAGCTAACCAACTACTTAGGCTACTGAAGTCATAGCTACCTAAGAAAAAACTATAATACATGTAAGTCTGTATATAAATACACATATATAATTTAAAAACGGTAATTTTTTAAAGTCAGCGTAATCCTTTGCTGGTATAATATTTAGACATTTAAACATTTTTCCTTCTACACAGAGTTAAGTGTAGTCCTCACCCCTTATTAAGAAAATTTCTCTACAACAGATAGAGACAATTACAGATAGCTACAACCAATCAAAGTCCAGAGTAGTAGATCTCAGTCAGAATAGATATATCTACAAAATATTTCTTTACCTGAGGCTCAAAAAACATTGCAGAAGAGGGAGAGGAAAAAATGTAAGAGAAGAAGATCAAAGAGTTTGCTGTGATATTATGCTTCCTAAGAATATCAGAATATATATCCATCAAACTTCAACAACATAACACCCTTAACATGATCTGAACAAGGCCATCAACAATAGACCTACCAAGTAGACAAGGGAAAGACTGTGAAGTTCCAACCCTACACACACACACACACACAAACACACACACACACGCACAAAACCACATATAAACATACACACAAACACACATACAAACACACACAAACACACACACAAACATAATACACACACACAAACACACACACACACACACACACACACACACACACAATGACACAATTACAGGAAACCAAGGAATATAGACATTGGGATAAAAAAATTTCCCCAGGGAAAAGCATATTCATTGGTTATCCAATGCCAAATAATCAACCCACAAAACAAACATACAAGTTATTGTATGCAGGAAAAGCAAGCTATATTTAAGAATGCATGTATATGTATATATATATATATATATATATATATATATATATATGCATCTACATACATATGTAATAACAATTAATGAAAAAGATGGCATGTATTTTAAAGGCAAAAAGGAAAGGTACACAGGGTGGTTTTTAGGGTGAAAATGGAAAGGGAAGATCATAAAATTATATTATAATCTCTAAAACAATAGTAAAACTTATCTATTAAACAGTACAATGACCAGAATTAAAAACTCAATTAATGAATTTTATAAGAAATTAGGTGCTTATGAACAGAAAATCATTCAGACAGAAAATATGTGCAAAAGTAGTACAAATTGGAAAAATCAAAAGACTAGTAAAAAAACAAAGGATTAAAAAGAGAAAAACAGCAGTGCAGTGCAGGGGAGAGGGCGGTCTACAGAAGTGACACAGCTGCTGGGTCAGACTCCATTTCTGGCTCCAGACATCCAGCACCTTTCCTGCCAGAGGAGAGCTGGTAAGAAAGCCATCTTTGCTCCTGTGCGTGGCCAGGGAGAGGGCAGACTGCAGAAGCTACACAGCTGCTGGGACAGACTCCTTATCTGGCTCCAGTCATACAGCACCTTTCCTGCCCAAGGAGGGGTGTCCGCACTGGAGGAGTCTCAAGGATTGAGCTGACAAGAGAGCCATCTTTGCTCCAGTTCCCTTAGGCTCCAGTCTGCACTGGCAAGAGTGTGGACCGCAGAAGCAACACAGCTTTGGGACATACTGAAGCAACCTAACTTCTGGGACAGACCCTGTTAATTTTTGTTGTTCCAAAGATTTGGACACCTTCCTCGCCAGAGGAAAGGTGGCCCCCTGTGAGGGCTCTGTCTGCCAGAGCAGGTGAGAGAGTCATATTGTGTCCAGGGTCCCTCAGTGGCTAGTCTGTGCAGGTGAGTGAATAAACAGCAGAGGCAACACATCTTTTGGGACAGGCCCTGTTTTGGGCCTACATATTCAGCCAGGAGGCATATCTGAATGCCAGGCCTCTGTGCACCTTCCCT
>NC_034613.1:30996007-31003656 GCF_900095145.1 Mus pahari | reverse complement strand
GGCCATCATTGGGAAGAGAGAACCCTTGGTCTTGCAAACTTTATATGACCTAGCACAGGGTAAGGCCAGGGCCAAGAAATGGGAGTCGTTGGGTAATGGGATCAGGGGCAGGGGGAGAGTATAGGAAACCTTTGGGATAGCATTTGAAATGTGAATATAGAAAATAATAAAAAGAGAGAGAAAAACTTCCTTCATAGCTGAGTAGAATTCCATTGTGTAAATGAACCTCATTTTCTGTATCTGTTCTTCTGTCGTGGGACATCTATATTGTTTCCAGATTCTGGCTATCACAAATAAGGCCTCTATGAACTTAGTAGTACATGTGCCCTGTGGCATGGTGGGGCATCTTTTGGGTATATTCCCAAGAGTGGTATAGCTGGGTCTTCAGGTAGATCTATTTCCAATTTTCTGAGGAACCGTCAGACTGATTTCCAGAGTGGTTGTACCAGTTTGCAATCCTACCAGCAATGGAGGAGTGTTCCTCTTTCTCTACATCCTTACCAACAAGTGTTGTTGCCTGAGGTTTTGATCTTAACCATTCTGACTGGTGTAAGGTGGATTCTCAGAGTCATTTTGATTTGCATTTCTCTGATCACTTAGAACTTCAAACATTTCTTTAGGTGCTTCTCAGTCATTCGAGATTCCTCTGTTGTGAATTCTCAGTTTAGTTCTACACCTCATTTTTTGATTGGGTTGTTTGGGTTTTTGGTAGTGAGCTTCTTGAAATATATATATATATATAATATTAGCCCTCTATTGGATGTGGGATTAGTGAAGATTTTTTTCCCTAATGTGTAGGTTGCCAATGCAGGCAATTGGATGGAACTAGAAAATATCATCCTGAGTGAAGTAACTCAGACCCAAAAGGACATGCATGGTATGTACCCACTAATAACTGGATATGGATATTAGCAAAAAAAAAAAAGTACAGAATACCCAAGATACAGTCCATAGAACTCAAAAAAGACAACAAGCTGAAGGGCCCAAGTGAGGACACCTCAGTCCCACTTTGGAGGGAGAAGAGAGCAATCACAAGTGGGAAAGGAGGGAGGGACTTGGGAAGGAAAGTGGACAGGGTGAGGAGGGAGAGGGGAACCTGATCTGGTATTGGGTGAAAGAAAAGGACTGAAGCCCTGAAGGCCAGCAAAAATAATTGAAAAAGGAAGCCTCAAGAAATAAGAGGTTGGGGGGGACCCTCCAGAATGCACCAGAAGCTTTGGAGATGAGAGACTCTTAGGACTCAATTGGAGGGAGAGGGAACATATAGATCCCACCTCTAAGAAGAAGACAGGACATCAAGTGAGGGATGGGGTTGCCATCTCACAGTCACATCTTTGACCCATAATTGTTCCTGACTGAAAGAATTACAGGGATGGAAATAAAGAGGAACCTGAGGAAAAGAAGGTCCAGCTAAAGGCCCAAAGTGGGATCCAGCTCAAGGGGAGATCCCAAGGTCTCACACTATTACTGAGGATCTGGAGCACTCACAAAAAGGGACCTATCATGACTGCCCTCCAAAAGACCCAACAAGCAGCTGAAAGAGTCAGATGCAGATATTTGCACCCAACCAATGGACAGAAGAAACTGACCCCTGTGGTAGAATTAGGGAAGACCGAAAGAAGCTGAGATGGAGGGTGATTCTGTAGGAGGATCAGCAGTCTCAATTAATTTGGACCCCCAAGATCTCTGAAACACTGGACCACCAAACAGGTAGCATATACCAGTTGATATGAGGCCCCCAACACATATACAGCAGAAGACTGCTGGGTCTGTGTTCAATCAGAGATGATGTACTGAACCCTCAAGAGACCAGAAGCCCCAGGGAGTTTAGAAGTCAGGTGGGGTGAGGGGTAGGGGGCAGGGGCATCTTTGTGGAGACAGGGCATGGGTAGATGGTATGGGATGTGGAACAATCAGAGAGTGGATGGGGAGGGAATAAAATCTGGAGTGTAAAATTTAAATAAAAATAAATAAACAAATAGATAGATAGATAGATAGATAGATAGATAGATAGATAGATAGATAGATAGATAAAACGTACAACCAAAGTAATATTTGAAGTAATAATGACAGAATGCTCTCTTAAACTGGACTAAATTTAGACTAAAAGTTTTCTAAACTCAAGCACACTAGTTTGTTTTGGGTATTATTTAGAATGTTTATGAAGGAAGATAACTTGGGACCAGAGATTTAAGGGTAACATGGAATATATATATATATATATATATATATATATATATATATATATATATATGATGACGGAAGGAATTTTTTTAAAGCAGAAAATGAAATTTCAGAGATGGTTCAGTTGGTAAGTCCTCACAGCAGCATATATAAGTTTGAAATGTACATGAATAAAATGATTAATAAAACAAACTTTGGAGGGAGGAAAGGAAAGGGAGAAATTATATAATTATTTCATAATCTCAAAAATAAACAGAAAAGAAGATGTAAAAAATGATGCTGTGTAGAATCCCTAGCATAACCTGGTGAGCCACTCTAGCATTATGGCCAAGTTCCAGATTCAGTGAGACACCATGTCTCAAAAAATAAAATGGAGAGTAGCTTAAAAAGATACCTTATATCTAGTATCTATACTCTCTAGTGTCTATAGGCACATGTACATGCATGTGCACATACATATGCACATACACTCATACACCAACATACATGTAGATATATAACATACATATACTGTATATAAACACAGACAAAAGAAGAAAAAAACAAAAATGTTGAATAAAATAGAGTGTATTAGCATAGTACTCATGTAAATTTTATTTAAAAAATAGAAATTAAAGAATAAAGTACATTATGTTAAAATATTATTATCCTATATAATTCAGGAGTCTCAGGTCTGAAGAAAGTGAGGATGGGGGAAGGCAACAGGAGAATAGCTGTTCCCCTTGGAATAGCTGCCTGCTCAGAGAGCATGGAAGATGGGTGAGGGAAGGGAAGCTCACCTGTTTGGTGCCAGAATCTCATGTCTGATGAAGGTAGGAGAGATGGCAGGAGAATGGTGGTGTTCAAGGGATGGCAGGCTGCTCAGGGCAGCTTGGCTTTGCCCAGAGGGATCAGTGAACAGGGAAGATGGGTGAGAGAAGAGAAGCTTACCACTGTGGCTCAGGATCTGCAGGTCTGAAGAAGGTGGAGGGAGGGTGGCAGGAAAATGGAGGTCTCCCTGGGATAGCAGCCTGCTCAGATCCAGAAAGATAAACATGGTATATATTCGCTTGTATGTGATTAGCCATTAAATGAATTACAAACAAGCTACAGTCTGTAGACCCAAAGAGGTAACATATATAGTAAGGGACTATGAGGACACATGGGTCTCCCTGGGAGGGGGAAAATAGTAGATTTTGTGAGTGAACTGAGGACAGGAGAGAGCGACAGAATAGTGATTAGTTTGAGGGAGGGAATGTGGTTAGAGACAGCTAGAATTAAGAGAAATTTGAGGGGCGCTATGGAAACCCAGTGCAGTGGAAACTTCCTAAAGTATATGAAGATCATAGTCAAGTGACCACATAATGAGGGAAATAGACCTCAATGGACTATCACTTGTCACCAAATAAAACTAGCACTGAGTTATATCAGACTGATGTGTTGTCCAGGGGGTCCCATTGAAATCTCAAACAACCCAGGCTGTTGTCAAAACAACAGCTTGTTCTCCACAAACCGACAGCAAGGCCCCATTGCTGAAGACAACACCCATACAACTCATTGAATATGGAGCTGTTGAGCTAGTGCCTACCTAGGACCTTCACTGCACACTCTAGTGTCATTGGTGTGGGAATGTACTCCACAGGCTACCAAAAGTTTGACATAAACACCAATCCAGCCACCTTTGATCTATAATCTGTCTTGCCTGTAAAATTTGCTAGGGCGGTGGTGGCACAGGGATTGTGGGAATAATAAATCAATATCTGATTTGATTATCTGGCACTACTTTGGTGACCTAGAACCTGAGACTAAACAACTTAAGGTAAAACTAAATAGTGGTCTAAACACACACACACACACACACACACACACACACACACACACACAGAGTAAGATGAGTACCTTGTTCAGCCAATGTCAGAGAAGCTTCCTCCTGCAAAAGGGAATGAACACAGAGACCTAATGCCAGGCATTATTCAGAAAGAACTTGGAACACACAGATATAAATGAAATGCCTCCATCAAATCCCTCCCCTCAGAATTCAGGGAGCACCACAGGAAAGGAGGTAAAAAGGTTTAAGAACCAGAGGGGATAAAGGACACTAGGAAAACAAGGCCTTCTAAATCAATTGAACAATACACATAAGAACACAGATAGAATTAAGCAGCAAGCACAGGGCTTAGTGAGATCTGCACCAGGTCCTCAGCATATTTATTATAGCTTTCAGTTTAGTGTTTTTTATGGGATTCCTGACTATGTGAATGAATTGGTATCTGGTTCTTAGTCTTTCTCTTGGGCTTCTTTTCCTTCTTTCTGTTTGCTTTCAGAATTTGAATATGATGGTTTTTATTTTATTTTATTTTATATTTCATGCTGTTTTGTTTTATTCTCTTATATGCCTGTTCTTTTCTAAGGAGAGATAGAAAAGGAGTAGATCTGGGTAGCAAGTGAGATGGGAAAGATATAGGAGGAATGGTAAGGACTGTAATCAGGATATATTGTATGAGAAAATAATCTATTTTTAATAGAAGGTAAATGAGAAAATTTGCACAGAATTAAGACCTGAAAATGAACAAATAAATAGTCATCATGGGAGATGTTAATATAGTAGGAAATAAATTAAAGTAAGAAAGAACAAATAAAAAAATTAACAAAGTAACATAGTAGGTAGAGAATATTTGTGTTTATATTTAAAAACATAATGCTTAAACTTATACAAATGGGCTATCTGCAAACAGAATCCATCTAGATATTATAGCAAGCTGCAACTTCTATAACACTAACATGTTTTCAAACCAAGCTATCATTCAAAGCAACCATTGCTAAAAACAGAACTTATAATGAAAAAATATTAAAAACATTTTTAATTAATAAAAATGTGGCATACAAAACAATCAGACATTTTCAAAATATAATGTAATCTTAAGTGATATAAGCAAAATCATACTTCTGCCCATAGGACAGTCTTGCAAATAGTGTTATGGAAATAGAGATATATTTCCTCAATTGTTTCAGAAAATAAAACACAATTGAATTTGTTTCTTGGATTTTGTTAGTTGGTTGGTTGGTTAGTTAGTTTGTTTATACTGCTACCTGCTAAACTCAGGCTTTGGTGGAGTATTTGTTGATACTTTTTTTATGTTCATAATCAAAACGTACTTTTCAAAATATATTGTGACTCTTCAACTTTGTATGCCTTTTTCTCTTCATTCTTTCTCACACATCTAGGGCCTCCAATGCAAGTAGCTGTAATAAACACAAAGATATGCCCTGTCCTTTATCAGAGCTTTAAAAAATACTTGCAGGGCCTAAAGAGATGACTCAGGATATAAAAGTACTTGCCATCAAAATCGATGAGTTAAGTTCAATACCCAGAATCAACATGGTTGGGGGAAGGAAGGAAAGAATCAACTCCTATAGGTTGTCCTCTGACCCCTATACATATACAATGGCATGTGCTCTAATATGCAGGCATACAAATAAATGAGTACCTTAATAAAAAGCATATTCTACACTTTTCTGTAATCGTCTCCATCTATTGCAGACAAGATTCCTTGATGATGGTTGAAGGCTTCACTTGGATATTGGTATAAAGATAAATGTTTAGATGGTTGTTAGGGATTATGCTGATTTAGTAAACTGGTGTTTATAGGTTCTCCTCCAAGGTCTATGACTTCACTAGTCCCTGGGTAGTTGGCTAGGTTTCCAGTATTAGGCATTATTTCCTTCTTGTTGAGAGGATCTTAAGCCCAATTAGAGAGCTATGAGTTACCACCAAGTTATGCATGGCACTACTGTATCCATAGGGTTATCATGCTTTGCTGGTTATTGGTATGGTTCATAGGCAGTATAGCCTGGTATGACCCTTGGTTGCTTCTCTCTTTTGGAAACCTGTGTGATAACCTCTGGTACAATGAAAGGTAGAGTTCAGGGTAGTAACATTCAACATTCATACAAATTTCAACCTAGGGGCTTCAGTGTCCTGCATCTGATATGCATGGTCTCTTCAGCAATATGGGCTTAGCTCTTAAGAAAACAGGCAGGTAGAGGAATGTAATAGAATTGAAGATCCAAATATAAAACCACACACTTATGTATACTTGATATTTGACAAAGAAACCAAAAGTATACAATGAAAAAAAAGAAAACATCTTCAATAAATGGTGCTTATCTAACTGGCAGTTGGTAGGACACTGTCAACAGGACAAAACAACAACCCCACAGATGGGGAAAAGATCTTTACCAACCCTATATCCTATAGAGAGCTTATATCCAAAATATACAAAGAACTCAAGAAATTAGACTCCAGAGAATCAAATACCCCTATTAAAAATGTATACAGAGCTAAACAACAAATTCTCAACCGTGGAATTGCAAATGACTGAGAAGCACTTAAAGAAATGTTCAACATCCACAGCCATCAGGGAAATACAAATAAAAATGACCCTGAGAATCCACATCAAACCAATTAAAATACCTAAGATTAAAAACTCAGGTGACAGCAGATGCTGGCAAAGATGTTGAGAAATAGGTACAGCTCCATTGCTGGTGGAATTGCAAGCTTGTACAACCACTCTGGAAATCAGTCTGGCGGTTCCTCAGAAAATTGGACATAGTACTACCAGAGGACCCAGCAATACCTCTTATGGGGATATACCCAGAAGATCTTCCAACTGGTAATAAGGACTCATGCTCTACTATATTTATAGCAGCCTTATTTATAATAGCCAGAAGATGGAAACAACCCAGATGTCCCTCAACAGAAGAATGAATACAGAAAATGTGGTACATTTGCACAATGAAGTACTACCTAGCTATTACAATGACTTCATGATATTCTCAGGCAAATGGAAGGAAATAGAAAATATCATCCTGAGTAAGATAACCCAGTAACAAAAGAACACACATGGTGTATACTCACTGATAAGTGGATATTAGCCCAAAAGCTCAGAATACCATGATACAACCAACAAACTATATGGAGCTTCAGAAGAAGGAAGACCAAAGTGTGGATGCTTCAATCCTACATAGAAGGGGCAACAAAATAATCAAAGGAGCTGGAGGGAGGGATCCCTTGGAGGAATACAGGGGGGAAGAAAAGGGGTAGGATTATATATTGTAAGAGACAGGAGAGAAGTACAGAGAGTCAGATAATCAAATAGAAATAAGTAGCAGTGGGAGATAGAGAACTGGAGATAGCCATTAGAAAGCCCCAGATGCCAGGGAAGCAAGAGTCTCCAAGGAGTCAACAATGATGACCTTTAGCTGAAATATGCAACAAAGGGGAGATAGAACCTATAGAAACCACATCCAGTATCTAGGCAGGGCCCATGGTTGAGGGATGGGGCTATCCACCCATCTCAAACCGGATATTAGCCCAGAAATTTAGAATACCCAAGATATATCTTGCAAAACACAAGAAAACCAAGAAGGATGACCATCGTGTGGATACTTCATTCCTCCTTAGAATAAGGAACAAAATACCCATG
>NC_034613.1:30991166-30995996 GCF_900095145.1 Mus pahari | reverse complement strand
CAGCCAGCTACTGGATGGAACACAGGGTCCCCAGTGGAGGAACTAGAGAGGGTACCCAGGTACCTGAAGGGGGCTGCAACCCTCTAGGTGGAACAACAACAGGAACTAACTAGTACCCCTTGGGTTTGTGTTTCTAGCTGCATATGTGGCAGAGGATGGCCTGGTCGGCCATCGGTGGGAATAGAGGCTCCTTGGTCTTCCAAACTCTATATGACCTAGCACAAGGCAAGGCCTGGGCCAAGTGGTGGGAGGGGGTGGGTGGGGGAACAGAGGTGGGGGGAGGGGTATGGGAAACTTTCGGGATAGCATTTGAAATGTAAATAAAGAGAATAATAATAAAAAAAATAAAAAAATTAATTAATTAATTAATTAAAAATAAATTGTTAACCCAGAATTGTTCCTGTCAAATGGAAGACAGGGACACAAAATGGAAGATACTGAAGGAAAGGCCATCCAGAGACTGCCCTACCTAGGAATTCTTGCCATCTGCAGATACCAAACACAGATACTATTGCTGATGCCAGGAAGCACTTGCTGACAGGAGCCTGGTGTGGCTGTTCCCTGAGAGGTTCTACCTGCACCTGACCAATACAGATGCAGATACAACCATTGGACTGAGCCCAGTGACCCCAGTGGAAGAGCTAGGGGAAATACTAAAGGAGCTAAAGAGGATTACAACACAATAGGAAGAACAATAACAACTAACTGAATCATGAAGAGCTCCCAGGGACCAACCACAAAACAAAAAGTATACACAGAGGGAGCCATGTGTCCAGATATACATGTAACAGAGGATGGCATTATCTGACATAAATGGAAGAGGAGGCCCTTGGTCCTTTGGAGGTGTGATGCTAAAGTGGTGAGGCAGGAATAGGTGAGTGGGTGGAGGAGTACCTTAATAGAGGGAAAGGGGCAGGGGGAAGAGGGAGGTTGGGATGGGAGGTTTGTGGAGAGGTAACTAGGAAGGGGGATATCATTTGAAATATAAACAAATAAAATGACTAATAAATAAATAAATAAGAAACATAAAAATCCCTTTAAAAGGAAGATATGTTCAAGTAAAAAATTCAAAAATTTTAGAAAATAATAAAATAAAAGGAAATTTATGTTCTTTATTATGGCAATAACTTTTTAAATGCAACCCTAGCTATGATTTGCAAAATGTATTTCTAGCAAAGAATTTTAATCCAAATTATGCAAAGAAAACTTAGAACTCAATATGAAATCAACCTAATAAATAATTAATAAATAAAAACCTGAAGATTGAAAATTGATATTACATACCAACACAATGCTGTTTTTATCACTATTGCTCGGTGATACAGCTTTAGGTCAGGGATGGTGATTCCCCCAGAAGTTATTTTATTGTTAAGATTTTTTTCGCTATCCTGGGTATTTTGATTTTCCATATGGAACTGAGAATTGCTCTTTCCATGTCTGTGAATAATTGTGTTGGAATTTTGATGGGATTGCACTGAATCTGTAGATTACTTTTGGTAGGATGGGCATTTTTACTATGTTAATCCTATCAGTTCATGAACATGCAAGATCTCTTGATTTTCTGAGGTCTTCAATTTCTTTATTGAGAGACTTGAAGCTCTTATCATACTTGTTTGTTTGGTTAGAATCACACCAAAATATTTTATATTGTTTGTGACTATTGTGAAAGTTGTTGTTTCCCTATGTTCCTTCATAACCCATTTATCATTTGTATAAAGGAAGGTTACTAATTTGTTTGAGTTAATGTTATATCCTGCCACTTTGCTGAAGTTATTTCAACTGTAGTAGTTCTGTATCGGGAGCCACTTATGTATACTAACATATCATCTTCAAATGATGATACTTTGACTTTTTCCTTTCCGATTTATAACCCCTTTATATTCTTTTGTTGTTTTATTGCTCTACCTAGAAAACAGTTGGAAGCTTTGTCTTGTCCCTAATTTTAGTGGCATTGCTTCAAGTAAGAAAGAGGAACAGTCCTCCATTGCTGGTGGGATTGCAAACTGGTATAACCACTCTGGAAAAAATCTGGTGATTCCTCAGAAAATTGGAAGTAGTTATACCTGAAGACCCAGCTATACCACTCTTGGGCATATACCAAAAAGACACCCCACCATTCCATAGGGGCACATACTCCACCATGTTCATAGCAGCCTTATTTATAATAGCCAGAAGCTGGAAAGAACCCAGATGTCCCTCAATAGAGGAATGGAACAGAAACTGTGGTTCATTTATACAGTAGAATACTCTTCAGCTACTAAAAATGAGAGCATTGTGAATTTTGCAGGTAAATGGTTGGAACTAGAATAAATCATCCTGATTAAGGTAACTCAGACCAAAAAGGACATACATGGTATGTTGCCACTGATAAGTGGATATTAACCAAAAAGTACCGAATACCTAGGATACAACCTACAGATCATAAAAATTCTAACAAGCAGAAAGGCCCAAATAAGGATGCTTCAATTCCACTATGAGGGGTAAGAAAATAGTCATGGGAGGAAGAAGGAGGGAGGGTAGTAATTATGGGAGGCAGAAAAAGGGAGGGTCCTGGGTGGGAGAGGGGAGGGGAAGGGAAAAGGGGGAACAAGATCAGATATGAAAGAGAGGAAAGAAACCAAGAGTGTCAAGATTATGAATGGAAATAATCAGCCTCAGAGGGACGGGAGGTGGAGGACCCTTTAGAGATTACCAGAGACCTGGCAGATGAGAGACTCTCTGGACTCATTGGTGATAACCGATGCCCAACTTTGGAGAGAGGGAACTTAAAGAGTACACCTCTAGTAGAAAGACAGGGCCTCAAGTGAAGGTATAGTGTTACTAACCCACTGTCAAAATTCATGACCCAGAATTGTTCCTGTCTAAAGAATTGCAGCAACAAAACTGAACAAAAAGACTTAAGGAAAGGCAGCCCAATGACAGGCCCAAATTGGGATGCATGTCATAGAGATGCACCAAGGCCTAATAGCATTACTGTTGCTATGCTGAGGTTATAGAGAGGACCCTGGCATGGCTATCCTCTGAGAGGCCCTACCAGCAACTGACTGAGACAGAAAGATATTTACATCCAACCATTGAATTGAAGTCGGAGACTTCTAAGGTTGAACGTTGTGGGGAAAACTGTGTAGCTAAGATCAGTCTTACAGAAGATTTATGTCTCCGTGACTCCTGACAAAATCCTAGCCACCCAACCTCAGATGGGTCATTCTGCTTGGTGACAGTTTCACATTATCAGATGTGGTTTCTGGAAAATGTAAGTCTTATCTGTACAATTCTACTGAGACACAACTGGATGCTTCTGTTTCTCCTTATCTCTCTGCCTTATGCAACTTTTCTCTTTGATGTTTTTAATTTGTATCCCTTTGTTATAATGAACCATGATGATAGTATTTCTATGTTCTGTGAGTCCTTTAAGCAAATAATCTAACTGTAGAATGGAACCCCCAACAAAACCAGATTTATTGGTTTATTTTATATTTTATTCACATAACACATAAAATAGTATTGTGTTGATCATATATATATATATATATATATATATATATATATATATATATATATGCCAGCTATGAAATTAATTTACTGTTATAAGCAACCATTTTGACAAACTGCAAGAAAAGACAAGTGAGAAAATGAAAGCTATTTATATTCAGCCAAATGGGAGACAAGTCTACACAACAGCTGAAAGGTAAAATACTGGTGGCTTTAGAAGGGAGACAAATTAGCTTGGCTTTTTTTTTAATTAAAATTGGGCTTCTTCCTAGAATGCATAATTTTTTTCACTCCTCTCTCACCAAAGACAAGGGCTACATATTTTTAAGTGTTTCAAAAATTTTAATTGTACATTAAATGTGAACATCTATTATGGTGCATTACTTTTCCTTTATTGGATTTTTCTTTATACAAATTACAATTGGAATTTTCATAACTAAAATACTCACTTGTAAATGTAAAAGTTGATGGCAGAAACATAAATTTTAAACCAATTTTTGACTTCTTGGCATTTTTTAATACTTACAGCCTATTTTCTTCATCCAAAGTTATTATAAGATGTTCTGCCCCATACAAAGTAGTATCAAGAGAAGCATATAATACAAGAAATGAAAAAGATAAAGTGAGAGTCAATTCAGCACAATCTCCTGAAAACCATAGCTCTCCCATACCACACTGTCCTAGTATACAGTGCCAGTTGTAGGAACGTGACAGAAAAATATTCTTGCCCTCTGAGAAGAGTGCTATTTATCTATATAACACATCTGCATATACAAAGTGAATTTTAATGCCCTATGCTCAGAAAATAAATTAAGAAGCAATGTAGATCATTAAAGTGGATGGTAAGATGCATCTCTGGAGAAATAATCTCTTATATATTTTCTAACATCATTCAAATCTCTGCTCTCTTGTTCCTTTGTAGTACCAGTTTCGAAGCTCCCCTTGTATTAAATGTAACCTCTGAGTTGCCACACTAGAGCTTTACAATATTTCACTGTAGTAATTGTAGCTTAAAATGACATGATAATATTTATACGTCTGACTATAAGAATCACAATGAAACTAAATAATAACTAGGACTTAAAAGAGTGAAAGTTGTGCATTCCTATAAAATAAGGACTTAAAAGAGTGAAAGTTGTGCATTCCTATAAAATAAGGTGCATGCATAGAAACAGATGAAAGGAAGTTCATGCAAATAATATCATTATTTCTAGATAATAGGAATATGAGTCACTGAGAAACCTCTGTTTCAGTATATATCTAATCATTCTCCAGTGAAATAATAAAGTTTCAATGCATAAATCACACACACACACACACACACACACACACACACAC
>NC_034613.1:30977914-30991043 GCF_900095145.1 Mus pahari | reverse complement strand
TAGAGAGAGAGAGAGAGGGGGGGGTGGCTAAAGAATTCTTAAAATGGATGATTTGTAAATTGATGACAATTTCAAATATTACATTAAGGTACTGTAAACGTCCAATGAAGTGACTAACATCTAGAAAGGAAATAATACATATTGGTAGTGTCAGAATAAAATTATATCTACCTTTCTATAAGGAACAATCTTTCATTCCAGACATATTTAATTTGCATGGCTGAAATGTTTGCATATATATTAAAATTTAATGTTTGCTTACATTGTATCTTAGATGCTAAAAATACCTCAGTGTTTTATCTATTGATGGTTTGCTGTCTAGAGTGGAACTCTTCACACACTGTAGAAATCTTAGAATGTGAGTCCTAATGAGAAATCATTAGGTCACTTGGGGCATACCCTGAAAAGGGATTGTGAAACAAATATTTTTCTCTTTTGCTCTATAATCCGGCTCAAGAAAAAGACAAAAATATTGGTCTACTATGGTCATACCAGCATTTATATTTATATATATAGTACCTTCTCCAAAGTCAAAGGTTCACTGAATTTTTGGTTCCCTCACTCACCACAAAAACACTATCCACCACAGTGTGGAACAGAGCAGCAGCAGAACACAGAGGGAAATTAAATGCCAAGAGTGGTCAGAAACAGTAGTTCATAACACAAAGTATAAAGTTTCACATGTTACATCTGGAAACTCAGAGGAATAGTCAACAGGATAGAGGGCATAATAAGATTAATAGATGAGCTTTCAGAAGAGCTAGGATTCTTACATAAATACACAGAGGGAGCCAGGCAGTAGTGGCGCACACCTTTAATCCCAGCACTCGGGAAGCAGAGGCAGGCAGATTTCTGAGTTTGAGGCCAGCCTGGTCTACAGAGTGAGTTCCAGGATAGCCAGGGCTACACAGAGAAACCCTGTATTGAGAAAACCAAATAAATAGATTAGATAGATAGATAGATAGATAGATAGATAGATAGATAGATAGATAGATAAAAACATGGAGGGAAAATTGAGTGAAATTTGAGATACTACTGAGAATTTTTCTATTTCCTCCTAGGGTTAATCATAGAAGAATGTCAAAGAATTGATATAGCAATGAAGTGGGACATATTAAGCATACCAGTACACTCAGCAAGTGCTATACACATGTTGTTACATTTATTACAAAACAGTCTGTTTATTTGGTATTGATTACATATATGAATATGTAGTACTATAATATATAAACCTTAATCAAGACTTTGGCTTTAGTTTAAAATATTCTTGTTATTCTCTTATCAAATATATAATACATATATCCAGTGCTTAGCTATAACCAAAATCTCTAATTCATAGTTTTATCTCCAACAGAAGCCTGTGGCTACTCAAACACAAATAACACAAATGTCTACTTCTAAATTCTATGCAAAAAAATGTGCCTACATTTTAGGATTTCCCCCCCCTCCTTTCTATAATCAAGTAAATGGCATTATGGGCAGTAAGACTATTTTCCCCTTAGTCAGATGTAAACTAAATTATAATACATTAACAGTTACTCATTTATTCTCATTTCTATACTTAAATTTTGGATAACTTCCATTAGGTATACATTTGATGCCCAGTTGGTGTTGAGAGTACAAATTGGCTACTCTAACCCCCCAGACTTTGGAAATGTATTCATTTTGATTTAGTACAGGAATTACATACTATTCCTTTTTCTTTAAAGTGCATGTATAATTAAGAAACAAGACTGTATACAAAAGAAAAGTTTATATTATAGAAAACCCAAAAGAAGTAAAAACAAATTTAGTGACCCCTGTCTCAGCTATTCTCTATTTCCATGACAAAAATACCATAACAAAGGCAACTTATAAAAGAAAGCATTTAATTTGGGGACTCACCATTCCAGAAAATTAGAGTCCATGACTATCATGGCAAAGAAAATGGGAGCAGGTAAGCAGATATGTCACTAGAACAGTAGCTGAGAGTTTGTCTCAGATCCACAAGCAAAATGGCAAGGAGAAGGTTAATTGAAAATGCTGATATATCTCCCCCAACAAGGCCATATTTCCTAATCCTTCTCAAACAGTTGCATCAACTAGGGACCAAACATTCAAACACATGAGCTCAGGGGAACATACTCATTCAAAGGGCCACAGATATGTTGGCTATCATCATTTCTTAAAGTAGCCTCACTCCCTTCACGAAAGGCAGTAAAAGTTAGTCATCAGTTTACTCTAAATCTTCTTCATAGAATCACAAGCATACTAGAATTCATGACTGTTTCTAAAGTTTATTGCTGTAATTTGGAACTAAAGGGCAATCCTCATAAGGAATACTTTTCATTGTAGAATTTTCTTGCATACAAGATTGACTTTTAGCTTGCCATTACATTACTTATGAAAAGTAACTGCTACTGTTTCCACCTACACTGTAACCTCTCAACCTGTGCTTCCTGTCCTTGATGACTAAAAGAAAAACACAGCCATACTAGATTCCAGTCAATAACAGACATCATCATCTGGGTTTATGCAAGTAGATGGATGATGTTACTCTACACTGAGACAAATAGTGTTGTAAGAGACCAGGTGTTTGGGCCATGGCCTAAAGATATCTTTTTCCTTTCTGTACTTTTTAGCACCAAGCACTCAGAAAAGTAGTGGAGTCATATGTCTACCCAGGAGAGATCTGCCTCATATGCTAGCAGTCTAGATTATCATGAAAATGATCTAAGAAGTGAAAACTCCAAGATTTGTGTCCTATTCCCCTAGAAACTTTCTCTTCGTGAAAGTAAAATAGTTTTATATGTTCATTCATCTAGCTAACTACAACTTGACTACAAAGAAA
Source organism: Mus pahari (assembly GCF_900095145.1). NCBI lineage: Eukaryota > Metazoa > Chordata > Mammalia > Rodentia > Muridae > Mus > Mus pahari. The sequence continues at coordinate 30,988,213 of NC_034613.1, read as the reverse complement.
TTACCCAAAACAATCACAGTCAGAATTTTGAACCCAGAAGAAAGGAGTGTGCAAATTACTAACAAGCACATTAAATAAAAAGTAAATAAAGAAGATATCCAATAAAAAATAAACAGAAGCAAAGCAAGATATCCTTCTAAAGAATTTTCTTTCAAAACCACTCGTAATGACTTAACACTATAGCTATATATTAGTGCCTCTCTCATCAGAGAAACTTCTTGTAGTAGTAGATAGTAATTTCACAGAGGCCTATACCTGCTCAAGTGCAGAAAAATACTTGATGGTAAAGTGCTTCTGCACAAAATGAAATACCTTCATTAGTCCATGCTCCCCAAGACTCAGGAATTTTTGTAGACACAAAATGATTGTAAGAGCCAGAGGTAGTAGATAATTTCAAAGCACTGAAAACAATTATTTCCAGACATAGTGAGACAATTGTACATATGAATTCACAGCAGCTAGAGCAGCTTTCACTAGACCTGTGAAAGCTCTAACCAGAAAAAAAAAATCACGGCATGGAAAGAAGAGTTGGATTCAAGTTCAACCCCTAGAGGGTTATTGGCAATTCATAGCTTCTGAGAGACAGACAGTTTTCTATAAGATTATCATCTATGCTAAGCCGACACTTCAGTAGAAGACCACGTGTCCAAGAATATATAAGTAACATACACTGGACTCAAGTGGTAAAAAAAAATTTTAAGTGGCACCCAAAGGTAGATGGGTATCTACTACTATCATCCTTATTCAGGTTATTTTTAATCAGCCATGTCTAATATCAAATGGTCAGCCTTGAAAACACACACACACACACACACACACACACACACCATACAGATTAAGTTGGCTGTATTTAAGTATTTGGGAAAATATAGGTATATACATACACATATGCATACACATATACATACATACATACATATATACATACATACATACATACATACATACATACATACATACATACATACATGAAATAACAATTAAAGAAAAAGAGGCCATGGATATTACAGAGAAGAATGGTAGGTGTGTGGAAAATTTTTGAGGGAGGAAAGAGAAGGAGCAATAATGTAATTTCATTATAATCTCAAAAAGATTAAACGTATTACATTCAATTTTCGAAGAAATAAAAAATACTACGTAAATGTTCTAAAATGAAATTTCACAAATTATTTATTTTGATATTCTATTTTACTTAATCATGCATACACGTTTCAGTTCAGACAGCTTCTTTGTTTCTGCTCTTATTTTTTCCTATTATACACATATTATATTTTTCTTGTCTCTTTTCATGTCTCTATCCTTTTCTACCACTTCTCTTTTGTTCCCTTTCTTCTCATCCAGCCCCCCTCCTCTTCCCTTCCCTCTCCTTCCTTTCTCTTCATTACCTCCCATCCCATCTCTACCCCTCCTCTTCCCTCCTCTTCCTTCTCTTTACTTCTTTTCCTTCTCTCTTCTCTTCTCTTCTCTTCTCTTCTCTTCTCTTCTCTTCTCTTCTCTTCTCTTCTCTTCTCCTCTCCTCTCCTCTTCTCTTCTCTTCTCTTCTCTTCTCTCCTCTTCTCTTCTCTTCTTCTCTCTTCTCTTCTCTTCTTTCTACTCCTCTTAGTCTCCTGTCCTTTCTTTCTCTCCTCCTTTGCCCTCTTCCACTCTCCTCTCCTATCTTCTCTTATATCTCCCTGCCTCACTGCTATCCTGTACTTTGCATATTGCTTTGTTATACGTCATGTTCAATTACTGGATACAAAGCAAATTAATAGACTCCGGGGAAAAAAATGTACCATGATTTGTACAGGAAGAAAGACAATCCCTTTTGGACCATACATGAAAGTAAACACAATCATTTTTGCCTCTTTTGCTTATGTTTATAATATGTTATTTTCCAAAGTCTTAACACTTTTGCATTTTTAAATTTCTTCAGCAAACTGTAGGAATTACTTCATATATTCAAGCTCTGTTTTTTTATGTAATACCTAACAGAAGCATTAAATTCTCTCCCAAGGATAAATAACATTGGTCAGTAGATTGGTCAGTAATAGGACCTATTTAAAATATAATAGTATATTTGTGATTGTTGAAAAATGGTTTGACATATAAATTAAGGGAGAAAAATTCTCAAGGAGCATATTTATACTCTTTAATTGCAAATAACTTCAAAATATTTTTGGTCAACAATAAACATGCAAATAGTTATGAAAACTACAGACAATTTAATCACTAGTTTCTCTAAGGAATCCTATTAAGCAATAATTGCCTAATATATAATTCTACATTATATTGCAGTTATTTCTACATTTTTCTTTCTCTGCTAGAATAAAAACATGATGATTACAAAGCTTTTTCTGTTTTATTGTTATATTTCTAGTGTTTACATCAGCGCCTGGAATGTAGGTGATTAATTAAAAGATGTTAAAAAGTGAATAATGAATTACACAATGAAATATGTTTTAAATGATAGATTTTCACTTTAAAAATATATTATTCAAATGTTCAATAAAACAGTCCCCAATTTTTGCAACAAAACTTATTCATTGTCTTTATCTCCAATGATTGCCAATTTTGAAAAATCATCAACACAGATTAGAAGGAAAACTCTGTGTCTCTTACAAGGTTCAAAAGGTAGAATCACTTTGAGAATTTAACATAATGTCAGACAAGTTTCTTGGCTTGCTTCCCCTACTTAGTGCTCTCACTAGTATATTGACTAAAGTACCACACAGTTCATCTAGAAAGCAGATATAATAGTCCATGTATGAAGGAAGGTTTTTATGCAGTGTACGTCTCTTTTAAGAAGGAATTACTCAAAAAGCTTTAAGCAACTTTTTTTCTGTTATCTTCCCTCCTACACCACTAAGCCCTTACTTTCAGAACTTCTGAGAATTAGTCCTTATTTCTATAGACTCCACACAAGTAAACAGACTGGGGAACCATTTTTAAAGGACAAAACAATTATCCCTAATATCGACTTTAGACAGAGAGAAACTTTAATGTCAAAAGCATGTGTTCAACCTCCTCCAGCTCATAAACTTTAATGTTCCTTTTGTCACTTGTTTATTAGGTTCTTTGATCATTTCTGACAGCACTGTTAGCAACTTTCTCTGTGCTAATGCCATTCCGTGACTTGAGGGTGATATAGCAGAAGACAAAATAAAAAGCCAGTGAGCCAAATGCCATGGTTTTCACAAGTGGCACCTGGTCTTATTTATGGTTTTTGCTGGTATCTAAGTCCTTTTTTTCTATTCTATTTCAGAATATTTTATAAACCTTCTAACAAAATATGAAAATGCTTTTTAAAATGCTGTTAAAGGTCTTCATGAACTAGATCATTATCTTTCTCAAATAGTCTCAAATTGTCTCAAAAACTGACCTTTTAAGTCTGAGTGCTAGAAGAAGAAGGTAACACAAAAAGCATTAAGTTATAAATATTTGAGTCTCTAAAACATAGCTACTTTTCCTTGTTCATCCTATGTGCTAGAGACATGCAAACTATTTTTTTCTTTAGAAGTATAAATATGTACCTACCCAAACTAAGAACTATAAAGAACTTTACATTACATCTTAATCTGTAAAACATGCAGTGGCCTGAAATGAAGCGAGTGTCACCATCAGGAGACACGTAAATTTGAATGTTTGAAGTCAGGCCACAGTCACCAGTAAATTAGACCTAGAAGCAGGTCAATAATGAGCCAGAAAATTAGTTTTAAAATGGGAGCAAGGACTAATAAAACTTGGCCATTCACAATTCCAATAAAATTATATGGGTTGTTCAGTGAAAGATAAAATACAGGTCCAGAATCAGACTATGAATGGCGAGCTTCTAGTAGCCTTCACTAACTGTTATCTATCAGATTACACATGACAGAGTATTCTTGCTAATCATGCTGACCATCTTGCTATGTGTACTGTGATATTCTAAAGGAGGTAGGGTTACATAGCTATGTCACAACAATATCCAGCAGTCTGTCAGATGCTAAAACCAAGGTACTCCCAGGAGACTAGTGATCTGCCCTCCTTCAGCTCTATAGCTAATGCAAAAGGACATTAGGCAATCTGATGTAAACATCTAGGCATCAACTCCCAAGGCAGGAATTGATTCTATAAACGTTGGCCAATACAGAGATATGGTCAGAGATACTGAAATACATGTGAACTACGTAGACTCCTATGAGCACTGAGCCACAATTCTGACACTCAAGGACTATTTGGATATGGATAATGAAAGTTGATTCCAATTGGCTAAAACATTGATATATTGTGATATCAATGATATCATTGATATAAGAAATAACACTTACTGACAGGACTGTTATTTCTTATATTTATCAGTCTAAGTCTTCATAAAGAGGATGTCAAAGAAGAGTGATAAAATATACTATTACATGGATATTCTCAGAAAAAATTAAATATTTATTCTCTCTCTCTCTCTCTCTCTNTGTGTGTGTGTGTGTGTGTGTGTGTGTGTGTGTGTGTGTGTGTGTGTGTGTGTGTGTGTGTGTGTGTGTGTGTGTGTGTTGGGGGCACAGATATGTGCACATGAAGATAGTTGCCCATGGAAGCCAGAGATATTAACTCCTCCTCGAACTGGAGTTACAGATAGTTGTGAGCTACCCAACATGGGTTCTCAAACTAAACTCAGAACCTCTGAAGGAGCAGTATATGTTCCTTACAAGTGAGCTATCTTTCTACCCCAGAAAAATTAAACCAAAGACAAAAGTAAGGAAGATTAAATGAAAGGAACTAAAGGAAATAGTTCTACACTAAGAGTATGTCCTCTTAAAATGAGATGAGACAGTCCTTGCATATTGGACAACTTTGGACATTTCTTTCCCTCCTTCTGAACCTCCAAGTTCCCAACTGTAAACTGATGGCTCCAGTATGAACAGTCTATCTGCTCTCTTGCAGTTCTTCAGGGTTTGATCTGTAATTCTTCTCATGAGCTAGAGTTTAGTTTAGCTGTGAGTATAGATTAGAGAAGAACCACATAAGTCTTATTTCCTTGTATAGTTCCTTCATCTTCTAATTATATTTTCATTTCCATCTGACATGAGACTAATTTATGGCTCTCAAACCATAAAATATCTTCCATTTACTGGCATTAAATAATACATTCATTTATTATGAATTAATAAATATAGAATACTCTTAATTCCTCCTATTTCTAAAGACAATAGGAGCTTTCTGTCTAATGTAGTACAGAGTATCACACATGCCACCCATCTATTATCCACAATGTAGCCTCTAGGGATATCTTCCCATCCAGAAGGATGACTTTATCACAGTACATTTGTCATTTTGGTGTAACCATAATAATAAAGGACATAATAGCTTTCAGTCTGATTATGTTTAAATTCACTACATTTTCTACACTAACTTAACATAAATTAAAACATTCAGGAATTATTATAAGAAATGTCAATTAACATCTATGATACTGTTTAATGACTTCTCAAAGGTCTCTAGATTTTAATCCTTGAATCTTATGGCTTTATTATCTCATATGGGAAAGGTAACATTACAGATTTAATTGTTACTATAGCAATATGAATGAAGTTACCGTGGATGTTTTGTGTAGGACATCAATAATATCACAAATATAGATGAGAGGCATAAACGTAAATAGATGCTAGCACAGAGAACAGGAGTAAGCAACCTTACAATAGAAGCATTTAAGGAAGAAATGCAGACACAAACCCAAAGATAGCAACTTCCACCATAGGTAAGAAGAAATGGATTTATTTGGAGGGACTTATACAGTAAAACAAAACACATATGCTATTGTCTCATTTTTTATTTCTGAAGACTCATTCTAGACTTTGAACATACAGAATAATGAGAGAATAAATTTATGTTGTTTAACTTTGTGGTGTCTAACTTCGTGGGAATCTGGTGTGTGCCAGACACTAACTACACTGGCCATCTTATTTCAACACTGCAACAGCCTTGTGAAATATTATCACATAGATTTTGAAACTAAGGAAGTTCAAATTTTGACAGATCAGAACTAATTAGTGGGAGAATCTGAAGTAGAAGTCAGGTGTCTGACTTCAGAATCTATTTTCTTTCCATTATAATATCTAGTAAAAATAACTGATGAAGAGGTTTTACATTCATCTGAAGTCTGCACTAAAAATTTTACAGGCAAAACTTACTGTATTGTTCCCCAAATCAAAAAGAAAAACCTAGATTTACATTAAAAATATGCTTTTATTAGCTGTTTTGAGAGGAAGAGTTCTTTGGTTAAGGGTGTGATGTAGCCTCTGTACCTGGACACACTTCAGTGGAAGGTTATACATCCAAGAATGTGTGGACAGCCCAAATTGCCTTGCTAGGTTTTAAACATAGAAGTGAACACAAACATAGATAAGTAGGGAAAGGAGTGAATCCAGGAGGAGTTGTGGGATGGAGTATATACTGTCAAAAACATGGTATAAGATTGTCAAAACACCGTATAACAATTACAAAAGTAAGTAAATAAATAACCCATTTAATAATTATGTACAATTGTGAAAGTAATTTTATTCTCTGTGACTCAGTTTTCCTTTCTAAATAATTTGCTGCTGCTTGAAACCCAAACCCAGGCAACCACATATGTTCTTATTCTATAATTTAGCCACAAACCAGCCCGATTCAGTTTTATCATTTACACAATGAAGCTAAAAACTTAACAAACTTTAAACATACATTATGAAAATAAGAGATTTGGTTTATTCAGTAGGTTATAATATCACTTAGAATACAGTGTCATAATATAAAAATAACTATGGTAATATATCCTGTCCAGAATCATGGTTTAAATATTAATTCTCAAGGATTAGCCTTCTTTGATAATTAACTAGGTGATCTTCACCTAGTTCTATGATTATAACTAGAAAGTATTTCAACATTGGTATTTCATGAGTTGAGGCTCTCTGGGCCTCAAGCACACAATTTTCCATAAGTATGAAAGAGGCCTATGAAAACTAATGAGCTCTGTCATTACATGATTGTAGGAAAAGTCTGGTGGCCACTAAGAACCTCCAGGTTTATTTAGCCACTGTAATTCCTCCAAACAAACACTAACTGTCTTCACTCACAGTGAATTTGGGTAACATAGATTAATGAGAATATAAGGAAACCAAATCATTCCATGCCACAAGGCAGTTTATCTGTGGATGAGAGTGTATTTCTTCTAAACCTTCTAAATTAACTGTTTCTACTTCCTATAAAAACACAGATCATTAAAGTGGATTTTGAAAATTGTAAAGGTTCTAAAATTTAAAAGGCAATGTGCACAGTGGCACACAACATTCTATTAACCTTAGAACTGCTTTGGAGATCGATCAAGTATTCATGAATGTCAGAGATTTCCATCAAAATTACAGAAATTGATAAGACAGAGGTAGTTATCTAGTTAAAAATGACTTACCTGTGAATTAGACTTTCTCTGGAAAACCTACTTTCTTTGGCAACAATTGAGAACTTAATCCTCTACCAGTTGGTTCATGGCTGTGTACCTCAAAGAAGAGGTATATGGGAAGGCATTGGGTCTTTGTAGCATGATCTCAGATGGAAAAGCAAACCTTGGTTCTTACTAAGGCCAAGCCAAGTACTGCTGCTATTTACCTTTACCTCAAAACAACTTCACATATCAATAGCTAATTGACTGTCAATGGTTTCTTTCAAACTTTGCATTTTATAAAAGCACTCAAATACCATGTATACAGTGATACCACATAGGTAGATTAATATTTTACCTTTTTCACAGAAATGTGAGAATTTGTCTTTGCAGTTGAGAAGGAAAGATCTTAAGTGACTAGATTAGGATCAGGTAACAGACTAAAAGTGATATAAAATAGACTAGGGATAACTAGGGGACAGAAGAGAGCAAACAAGGAATGGATAGTGATGGGAAGGGAAGTTTGGGTGGCAAACAAGAACAAAGCATTTCAAGAACGAAGCAAAATGTTAATGAAACCCATGATTTTGTACACCAGCTTTAAATTCTGGTACAAAGCAGAATCTTTTTTTGATACTTTCTCAAATCTACAATGTGCTTTGCTACCTGATGTGTGAGAAACCAGTGTCAAACACTGAATCTCAGGATTTATACATTTGAAAAAATGAAACAAAAATGTGAAAAATAATATAATTAAAGGGGTGTCTGAATGCACGTTTGTGAAGTCGTTAAAAATAATTTTGTCTTCCCACTCCACCTCTGAGGGGGCTGTCAAGTGGGCATTTGTCTCTGTTTCTCTCCCACTTCCTTATCCTGACATGGCCAACAAACCTCCCCCTCAAACATGGTTGCTATGGGACCAGGTTTCACTACTTTGACCATGTGGAACATTTTACTTTGCTGTTAGTTTATTCAGCTTATCTCTCATATTTAAAAAAGAAATTCATGTTAAACTGAGGGTTTGAGGATAGACTGTTGGAGATAGTTGGTTCAACAGTTGAGCATACTCACAACCCATTTGAATTCCAGTTCAAGGGAATACAATGTGATCTTTTGGTGACCACTGGATGAAACATACACACTTAGTTCATATATGTGCCTTTGGGTGCTCACACATGTACATGAAATAAAAATAAATGTATTTTTGAAGGGTTCTGATGCTAATTCTGTTAAAGTGAGTCCATTCCCGTTTCCACAATAACTCCTGTACCTCAGTTCTAATCCCCTTGTTTTCTCTATATCATATATGCCCACAGGGGCTTTATCTACTGACCAGGAAAGTTACCAAAGTGACTTCAGTAAGGAGATAGACTTTGAAGTGCTCCTTAAGTGATGGACAAGGGTTTCATGGGCAAAGATAAGGAAAGGCACATTCTAAAAATTAGAAGCCTGCATAAGATACTGAGCAGTGGTTATTGGAATATGAACATTAATTAAAAATTGTAATTTGTACACAATTTGTCTGGAGTACAAACCAGGAATTTACATTTTAACAAATGACCATCTTACTCACACACTAGTGGTTTTCTGATGACACTTAGAGAAACAAATTGAACTGCAAAAATGTTACAGTTAGCAAGATAGAATAGGTTAATTTGTAGAAATACATAGAGGACTCTTGTTGAGGATTTGTGTGAGAGTTAGCGTCTATGTGAAATCACTGTCTCGAGGATACATGGAAATATAATCCTTATCCTCTAGCAGTATGGAGGGATAAGATGCTTAGAAAATTCTGCCTATGAAGGAATTAGTTCTTCATGTATTTGTCTTTCTAGCTCCAAAAAAGAGCAAAATTCCTCAAGTACATAGTGTGCACTGCTGTTTTTGCAAATCACAGAACAGAGGAAATGACTTCTGTACACCTAAGAAGTCTTTTGTCAAAATATTATTACACCTCATGTTTTAAGCTGGTACTTCATGGGTGTTGGCTTCAGAGTTCTTGATGCCTGAAAAAAGAGGAATTTCCATGTACTTAAAAGTCGGGAATTGGGAGTATAATAAATGGTATACATGAGCAAGCCTATAAACCTAGTGACTAACCTATTACTTCAAGGCATGAAACTCATGAACCTGGGATTTTGTGTTTAATCCACAAATATTGTAAATAGCTAGTGCCCATCATTTAACTGATTCTATTTTACCACCAAGCCATCATTGAACAACCACAATTTATTCTGGAATAAGAATATGATGAGTCTACAAAAATAATCCCAGGTACATGAAAAGTATAAAGATTTAAAGCACCTGATTTATTAAGAATGCATTGGATGTATCTCTTGATTTTAAAAAGTAAAGCTGTGTGTTTTACCTGAGACAATTTAGACATAATAGTTTATGTACAATTCTTATAACCTTTAGATAAGCAAATGATGGCATTTTAACTGAAATTAAAGGAGAAAGTAACTGTACTAAGGGGGTCTGATTGGTTGATATTGTTGTTCTTCCTATGCGGTTGCAATCATTTTCAACTCCTTCAGTTCTTCCCCTAACTCTTCCATTGGGATCTCTGTGCTCAGTCCAATGGTTGGATGCTAGCATCCACATCTGTATTGGTCAGGATCTGGAAGAGCCTATCAGGAGATAGCTATGTCAGGCTCCTGTCAGCAAGTGCTTCTTGGCATCAGCAATAGTGACTGGGTTTGATGGCTGAGTATAGAATAGATCCCCAGAACTAGAGACAGCACATACTAGTAACCTGACAGAACAACTAGAAACCCTAGAACTAAAGGAAGCAAATTCACCTAAGAGGAGTAGAAGGCAGGAAATAATACAACTTAGGGCTGAAATCAACCAAGTGGAAACAAAAAGAACTATTCAAAGAATCAACCAAACCAGGAGCTGGTTCTTTGAGAAAATCAACAAGATAGATA
>NC_034613.1:30875860-30908989 GCF_900095145.1 Mus pahari | reverse complement strand
AACTATATGATGCAGCACAAGGCAAGGCCTGGGCCAAGTAGTGGGAGTGGGTGGGTAAGGGAGCAGAGGTGGGGGGAGGGGTATAGGAAACTTACAGATAGCATTTGAAATGTAAATAAAGAAAATTAAAAAAAAAAAAGAACTAAGAAGAAGTGGAATAAGCCAACCATAAGACTCAGACAACTCATCAAATATAAGAAGACATGCCAGTCAGAGTTTTAAAAACCCATTATATTTGAATGCTCAAGTGTTTGAAGAGTTGGTCCTCAGAACATGATACTATTTTTTGGTCTTTTGGACCTAGAGCTTAGTAGCAAACACAGGGTCAAACTGGCTCCAGTCTGAGCCAGAATTCATTCTCTCTCTCTCTCTCTCTCTCTCTCTCTCTCTCTCTCTCTCTCTCTCTCTCTCTCTCTCTCTCCTCCCTCTCTCTCCTCCTTCTCTATCTACCTCCCTCCTTCCATGCTCCCTCCATATTTCCATTCCTCTCTCACCTACATTCCACCCTTTCCTCCTTAGTTCTAGGTAGAATACTCTGCCACCCTCATCACAGTGTTCCCACCATGAGCTACAATGTTTTTCCTCACTAAACTTGTTTCTACCATATGTTTTGTAAAACTTGATTTAAAAAGTAAATAATGTAGCCTTAAAACAGAAGAATTTTACAAAGTTGATGCATGATACCTTTTAATCAAATTGTAAAATGTCAAGGGTACCTCTAGAAACCACAGGAGAATAGGGACTTATCATGAATGAACACTCAATGACTTCTTTTGGAATCCCAGGAGAAATCTCTCAGAAAGAAGAGAGACTGTACTTTTAAAGGGCTCAAAGAACAAATATCCACATTTAAAATTAAATATGTGGACTTAACTGCCTTGATTTTTAAGAAGACATTTTCAACAAATGGTGCTGGCTCAACTGCCAGTTAGCATGTAGAAAAATGTGAATTGATCCATTCTTATCTCCTTGTACAAAGCTCAAGTCTAAGTGGATCTCCACATAAAACCAGAGACTTAAACTTATGGAGGAGAAAGTGAGGAAGAAAGAACCTCAAAGATATGGGCACAGGGGAAGAATTCCTTAACAGAACAGCAATAGCTTGTGCTATAAGATCAAAAATCGACGAATGGGACCTCATAAAATTGCAATAAGACAAAATAGCAACCAACAGCTTGGGAAAAGATCTTTACCAATCCTATACCAGATAGGGGACTAATATCCATATTATTTCTTAATGACACAAAAATCGATTTCCAGGAATAGCAGAATATTTTACTTTCAGAGAAGTTTTAAAAACTGTGCAATGCATGTCTAAATTTGTCATTGACACTATGAATTGTGACATATATAATAGTGTATCAACAGTAGATTTTTCAACTACTTTGTGTCTAATATACTATAAGACTTATCTTCCTTTATCCTCACAATGACTTCCTGAGACAGGCTTGTATAATTATCCTAATTACAATGAAACAGAAAATCAATGAGATTAAATAAACAACTTATCATACAGCTATTAAATAATAGATCTAAAAGAGATCTTAAATAGGTTTGTCTTGCAAGGTTATATGCCCCAGTACAGGAGAATGCCAGAGCCAGAAATTGGGAGTGGGTAGGTTGTGGAGCATGGCAGGGGGAGGGTATAGGGGACTTTGGGAGAGGAAACTAGGAAAGGGGATAGCATTTGAAAAGTAAATGAAGACCAAGGGCCCTTTCTTTCCAATGATGGCCAACTAGGCCATCTTCTGCTACATATGCAGCTAGAGACACTAGCTCTGGGGGTACTGGTTAGTTCATATTGTTGTTCCACCTGTAGGGTTACAGACCCCTTCAGCTCCTTGGGTATTTTCTCTAGCCCCTCTATTGGGGGCCCTGTGTTCCATCCAATAGATGACTGTGAGCATCCACTTCTCCAGGAGTAGGTGGGTATTAAAACAGGGTAGGGGAGGGTATTGGGGACTTTTTGAATAGCATTTGAAATGTAAATGAAGAAAATATCTAATAAAAAACTGAAAAAAAGAAAAGTAAATGAAGAAAATATCTAATAAAAATTCAAAAAGAACGTAGGAGAAGGTAAAGGGGAGATTATGATAGCTGTTATTCAGGATAGATTGTAAGACCTTCATGTTAGTCTTAGAACTGTTGTCTGTTTGGCTTCAGTTCACAGGTGTTTGTGGTAGAAAAACAGTGGTTCACACTCCAAATGTTAGGTCCTCAAGTCTCTGCTAGTTTTCTTTTATTTTGTTGTTTTGCCTATTATCTGTTAGATAGCTCAAAAACAATAATGCAGCAACATAGCTGAAAGGGGCAAAGAGCTGATGATACAAAGATATTAAAAAGGCAAAAAAAATGATGTACTAAAACTACAAAAAAAATCAAGATGATGAAGGGAGTAATTCCTTCAAGCTGGAATGTAACTTCACAGAACTGTCCATAGGCTTTCTCTAGTGAGATATTTTCATAATACTGCAATTCTAGCCTCTAGTTCTTTTTTTTTCCATTCTCTATTGTATAAAAACACACCACCAATCTAGGAACCATCCAAAATAATTCAGTAGTGTCCAATGCCCCATTACTTGTGTGTAAGAAGACTTGAGTTATATCTCAGATAATCAGTCAAATGCTTAAAGACACAGTTTGAAGAATAGTGGAATTGTAATCACTGGAACAAGCATGAAAGATCACTCTAGGAAGAGCTTCCTTTCAGTCTTACAATGTCTACCACATTCAGTTACTGTCACCAGTCACTTGGAAAGCAAGTGTATAATCATATGCAGACACACATACCAAAGAATCTCATTTTATTGCACTGTCCAGAAATTATGCTTTTACACATTAAAGATGTATGGACCTACCAAAATCAGCAAGCTTCTTTCTAGATTCTAGTTTTCCAAGAGCTAATATCATTAGTTTGCTAGCAATAAGTATGATAAAATACATATTAAATATCAATTATTCTTTTATCAATGACAATTTTCTACTAATATATTAAAATAAATCTAGTGAAACAAATGCAAGTTAGCTGTCATCTTAAAAATATATACTATTGATACACAACAGTGGATTCTATTCTTTGTGAGTAGCATACCTAAAATAATGCAGTTGCTCACCTGGTTTTCTCAATTTTAATTTGGTACAGGGTCCCTGCCCATGGAACAATGTCACCAACGATTATTGTAGGTGTTCTCAATTTAATGAGCCTGATCTAGAAACCCCTTCACATGCATGTCCAGAGGTTTATCTCCTAGTTACNTCTATATCCTTCCAAGTTGACAATGAATCTCAACCATCACAAGCCCACCCCTTATTAAGTTGACATCCAGACATTCAACAATTAAGACATAGCCCATAAAACCTTTCTCACTATTAGCTCATGACCATCTCATAATACAAACATATTTATTTCAGGTTCAAATGCCCCCATAGCCTTTANAAGTTCCAACACCTCTTGAAACTTTAAAATCCAAGTCTGAGACTCAATGAAATCTCTTAACTGTAATCTTGTACAAAATCAAAAACATACTACAGGGGGCCAATNTACAATAACGTACAATAAGTATTTCCATTCCAAAAGAGGGGGGAATGGTGGCATAGCAAGGAAAGATCATACTAATCAAGACAGCTAGCAAAGAAAAGACTAAATCCTGAAGCTCCATGTCAGAAATCCAGGACTACAAATTTCTTATTGGTATATCTATTGGTGAGGGCTCCTCTTAACAAAGAAATGGATAATCAGTATTAGTAAGAGAAATGTTATATAGATAAACCACCCATAAATGAATGAAGGACTAGGGATATAGAATATTGTACAACATATAGAATATTGTACAACATTTGCCTAGCGTTTTCAAAACCTTCCCTTTCATTTTCAACATAGCAAAAAGAAAAGATGATTAAACATTTAAATATGTTGCTAATATGACTTTAAGTATACAAATATGTAAGAAGCTTCAATCTTCCATGTGTGGGAACCAGGATCCAGGAGGGGTGATGGAGTCAGAGTTATGAATACAGGAAACAGACTCCAGAGACCAGCATCTAGGTGCAAATCTACTGAACTGAGCAGCAGTGAGCATTTTCTTATACAGCCTTTGGACCAATGGGAATTGACACTAGCTTTGGAGTAGCCAATTACTGGCACTAGGGGGAGGTTCCAGGCTGCAAGCACCTGAGGGGACTTCCATAAACACTGGAGAAGCAGCCACAACCCTTTTACTGAGCCCATTCTGTGTGACTACAGCTGCTTCTCTAGGGACATGATTACATGTCCCATAATACCAAAGATTAATGGTTACATCTGGAGAATGGACAGAGGTAGAGAGAGAAGAGGAGAGTTCTACACCTCCAAATTTGAGGTTTTCTAGGATCCTCTATTTTGTGCCACACAGTATTTCAATGGACATGGGCACTAGAACTATTAGAGCAGTATGGAAGCCTCCCTCACCACCATCCAGGCCCCACCCTGGAGCTGTATCACCCACATCCATGAAGTTTACATAGCAAATAAAAATCCTTGGTTTAACTTCATTTTTTAGTCAGTTAGTTAGTTTCTTTGTTTGTTTGGTTGGTTGGTTGGTTTTTTTCAAGATATGGTTGGCAGTGACCATGCAACCTCTGCAGGGAACAGCATATTAATGTTTCACTGATGGGTTTCTATGGTACCAAGGTCCATAGGAAACCCATTTCTACTTGTCAAGGACCTGTGGTGAATTTTGGTGGCCTCTGTACTTATTACCTAGATTGCATGTGTTACAAGCTTTCCTTGCTTTTGTTATGCTGTTTATACAATAGCAATCAGTTTCACTGTGTGGATAATGGGCAAGGCTCGGAACATACAGACTGAAAGCTGCAGGGATGGTTTTATGATTTTCTCCATGCTTGAATTTTGAGGTATAAAATCCTACTTGCCTCTTTCTACCTGTATCCATCCTTCAGATGTAACCATTAATCCGGGGTATTCTGGGACATGTAATCATGTCCCTAGAGAAGCAGCTGTAGTCACAGTGAGTAGCCTGTGCCAGCTGTGGAGAGCAATGGGTTCTGCTTGCATAACTGTTTAGAGGAAGTTAAGTCTGATCAACAGAGCCTTAAAAATGGGGAAGTTATGTCTGATCACTAGAGACTTAAAATATGGTTCTTGGAAAGATGGTATCAGAAACTGATAGGTGTATATCAGAAATTTTGCTTGGTACAATGATCATGTAGCTGCCTCTAATTTAAAAAATATATTATGACAGTTGGGTGCTATTTGATGACTAGACTTATACCCACTAATGGTTAATCTACCTCTCATCAGATACAATTGTGTGGCCATATTTGCTGCCAGCTCAGAATGTGCTCATGTCCACAGGACATGCCTGGCTAGACATTTATTTTTGGCTTGTTGAAATTGTGTTTTGTAGTGCAAAATAAGGTTGGGGTGAATGACCCCATGGGAGGGGCAAGGAGGAATGGAAGCTATTGGGGAGCTTTTACAGTGCTAGGGCTTTTATAATGTTATACTACTGATGTTATAGTTTCTTTGAATAAAATAACCAATAATACCACTGCTCAGGAAATCAGGATTGTGACTGTACAAATAAAGACAACTTATGCTATCAAGTCCATTTGCTTGAATGTCAACAAGAGGTAGTGTCATACTTTTGCTGTCATCACACCTCTGTCCTCAGGTTCCAGAACCCCACCGGAGCTGAGCACCAGCACAGAGTTTCATTATGTAGCGCTGGCTGGCTGTCCTGGAACTAACTCTGTAGACCAGACTGGCCTTGAACTCACAAAAAATGCACTTGACTATGCCTCCTGGGTGCTGGGATTAAAGGTGTGTGTGCCACCACTGCTCAGTTCTTGATTTAATTCCTATGGAAAGAAACAAAATCTTGAGGATGAACAGGATCATTGAAAGGAGGAAGAAACTTATCAGGAAAATTGACTTCTTCCTTCAGCTGAACTGCATGAAAACTGACTAAAAAAGCTGGAGAGAGTAAGAACAGTTTTTGTTTTCATCATCATCATGCTACGGATTCTGTGTATATCTGCAATTAGCAACTTGTAAGGCTGTATCCTTTTAGATGATGAGCTTCATCTAGAAACCCTTCCAGACAATTTAGGACATAAATGGAAGGGTTATTACAGGCTAGATGATAGGAATACATGACTGAGCAAGAACAATAAACACAACTCATGACTTGCCAAAACATCCACACTAGTTTTCAGACAAGTAAACAAGAATTTATAAAACTGGGAAGCAAGTGCTATAATCACGAAATCACTGAAAGCTGTAAGAGTTGCATTTGGAGTTCTGAGTAGCACAAATATTACAAGGGAAATGATATATAAATTTAGACCATAAAGAAGTGGCTAGAAGTTACAAAGAAATATTTCCTCAATTTACAAAAAAAAAAATGGATCAAAGAAGTGGTTGCTAAAAAAGCACTTTCATAACACATGTGAAGAGCTGGGTTTAGTCTATAGTACCTTTAGAGATAAAATACTACTCACAAATATTTGGATAGTTAAGAGTACTCCCAGATCTTGCAGAAGGCCTGGGTTGAATTCTCAGGACCAATATGGTGGCTCACAGCCATCCATAAATCCAGTTTTAAGATGATCTATTATCTTTTTAGACTTCTATAGTCACTGGGCCTATATACAGACATGCATACAGGCTAAACACTCAAACATATGAAATTATATATATATATATATATATATATATATATATATATATATATATATATATAATATATATGTGTATATGCTTATATATATAAGCATATATGTGTGTTTATATATATACATGTATATGCTGCTCATTTGAACTAAATATAAAAAAAATCAGTGGAAAATATTTTAAAACAATATTCCACCTGACACCAATCAGAATGGCTAAGATCAAAACCTCAGGTGACAACATATATTGGAGAGGATGTGGAGAAAGAGGAACATTCCTCCATTGTTGGTGGGATTGCAAACTGGTACAACCACTCTGGAAACGAATCTAGAGGTTCCTCAGAAAATTGGAAATAGGTCTACCTGAAGACCCAGCTATACATGTCTCTTGGGAATATACCCGAAAGATGCACCACCATGCCACAGGGGCACATGTTCCACTATGTTCATAGCCGCCTTTTTTGTGATAGCCAGAAGCTGGAAACAACCTAGGTGTCCCATGACAGAAGAATGGATACAGAAAATGTGGTTTATTTACACAATAGAATGCTACTCAGCTATTAAGAATAAGAACATCCTGAGTTTTGCAGGCAAATGGATGGATCTAGAAAATATCATCCTGAGTGATATAATTCAGACTCAAAAGGGTGTGCATGGTATGTACTCACTAATAAGTAGATATTAGCCAAAAAATTAACAAACAAACAAACAAAAACAAACACAGAATACCCAAGATACAGTCGACAGAACTCAAAAAGGTCAACAAGCTGGAGTGCCCAAGTGAGGATGCCTCAGTCCTACTTGGGAGAAAGAAGAAATCAATCACAAGTGGGGAAGGAGGGAGGGACCTGGAAGGAAAAGTGGATGGGGATGGTAGTGGGGAGGGAGAGAGGAACCTGATCTGGTACTGGGTGAGGGAAAAAGACTGAATCTCTAAGGGCCAGCAGAAAGAATGGAGTCAGGGAACCTAAGGAAATAGGAGGTTGGGGGAACCCTCCAATATACAGCAGAGACCTGGGAGGTGAGAGACTCTCAGGACTCAAAGGGAGGGACCTTAGATGAAATGTCACACAGTAGGGAGAGGGAACTTGTAGAGCCCACCTCCAGCAGGAAGACAGGACATCAAGTGAGAGATGGGGTTGCCATCCCATAGTCACATATCTGACCCATAATTGTTCCTGTCTGAAAGAACTTCAGAGATAGGAATGGAGAATAGACTGAGGAAAAGAAGGTCCAACTACAGGCCCAAAGTGCAATCCAGTTCAAGGGGAGGTTCCAAGGCCAGACTCTATTACTGAAGCACTCACAAAAAGGGACCTACACTGACTGCCCTCTGAAAGACCAGCAAGTAGGTGAAAGAGTCAGATGCAGATATTTGCACCCAACCAATGGACAGAAGCAACTGACCCCTGCTGTTGAATTAGAGAAGGTTGAAAGAAGCTGAGAAGAAGGGCAATCCTGTAGGAGGAGCAGCAGTCTCAATTAATCTGGACCCCGGGTTCTCTCAAACACTGGACCACCAAACAGACAGCATACACTAGCTGATATAAGGCCCCCAACACATGTACAGCAGAGCACTTCCTGGTCTGTGTTAATTCAGAGATGATGAACCTAACCCTCAAGAGACTGGAGTCCCCAGGGAGTTTAGAGGTCAGGTTGGGTGGGGGGGGGTACCCACATGTAGACAGGGGGTCAGGGGGCAGTGCGGGATGTGGAGTAGTTAGAGAGTGGATAGGGGAGCAGGCAATGGAATATGAAGTGAAAAGTAAATTAATTTTATAATAATAATAATAATAATAATAATAATAATAATAATGTCTTAGTCAGGGTTTCTATTCCTGCACAAACATCATGACCAAGAAGTAAGTTGGGGAGGAAAGGGTTTATTCCGCTTACATTTCCATAGTGCTGTTGATCACCAAAGGATGCAGGACTGGAACTCAAACAGGTCAGAAAGCAGGAGCTGATGCAGAGGCCATGGCAGGAATGTTCTTTACTGGCTTGCCTATCCTGGCTTGCTCAGTCCACTCTCTTATAGAACCCAAGACTACCAGCCCAGAGATGGCACCACCCACAAGGGAACCTCCTCCCTTGATCACTAATTGAGAAAATACCTTACAGCTGGATCTCATGGGGGCATTTCCCCAACTGAAGCTCCTTTCTCTGTGATAACTCCAGCTGTGTCAAGTTGACACAAAGCTATCCAGTACAATTAATAATAATAATAAATTGCAATTTCACAAAAGAAAAGTGATATTGAGAAAACATCAATAGGGGACGGCAAATAGGGAGGTTTTTTTGTTTGTTTAGTTTTTGTTTGGTTTTTGGTTTTGGTTTTGGTTTTGGTTTTGGTTTTGGTTTTGGTTTTGGTTTTTCAATACAGGGTTTTTCTAAGAAGTTCTGCAGCATCCATATTTTCGTCTTCCTTCTTTTTTTGCCTTTATATGGTCTGTGAATATAATCTTGGATATTTCGAACTTTTGGGCTAATACTCACTTATCAGTAAGTACATACCATGTATGTTCTTTTGTGACAGAGTACCTCACTCAGAATAATATTTTCAAGTTCTATCCATTTGCTGCGAATTTTATGAAGTCATTGTTTTTAATAGCTGAGAAGTATTCCATTGTGTAAATATATCACATATTCTGTATCTATTTCTTTGATGAGAAGCAAAATACCCTCCCATGGGTATTTTGATCTCCCTTTTAAGAAGGACAGAAATATCCATACTTTGATCTTCCTTCTTGAGCTTTATGAGGTCTGTGAATTGAATCTTGGACATTCTGAGCTTCTGGGCTAATATCTACTTATCAGAGAGTGAATGTCATGTGTGTTCTTTTGTGATTGGGTTACCTCACTCAGGATGATATTTTATGGTTCCATTCATTTACCTAAGAATTTCATGAAATCATTGCTTTTAATAGCTAAATAGCAGCACTCCATAGTGTAAATGTACCACATTTTCTGTATCTAATCCTCTGTTGAGGGACATCTGGGTTCTTTCTAGCTTCTGGCTATTTTAAATAAGGCTGCTGCAAACATAGTGGAACATGTGTCCTTATTACATTTTGGAGCATCTTCTGGTTATATGCCCAGGAGTGGTATAGCTGGGTTCTCAGATAGTATTATGTCCAATATTCTGAGGAACCGCCAAACTGATTTCCAGAATGGTTGTACCAGCTTGCAATCCCACCATCAATGGAGGAGTGTTCCTTTTTCTCCACATCCTTTCCACCTGAGATTTGATCTTAACCATTCTGATTAGTGTGAGGTGGAATCTCAGGGTTGTTTTGATTTGCATTTCCCTGATGGCTAAATCAACATTTCTTTAGGTGCTTCTCAGCCATTTGGTATCCCTCAGTTAAGAATTCTTGGTTTAGCTCTGTACCCCATTTTTAATAGAGTTATTTGTTCCTCTGGAGTCTAATTTCTTGAGTTCTTTGTATATATTGGATATTAGCCCTCTATCAGATATAGGATTGGTAAAGAAATTTTCTCAATCTGTTGGTTGCCATTTTGTCCTTTTGAAAGTGTCCTTACAGAAACTATGAAATTTTATGAGGTCCCATTTGTCAATTCTTGATCTTAGAGCATAAGCCATTGGTGTCTGTTCAGGAAAATTTCCCCAGTGCCCAAGTGCTCAAGGCTCTTCCCCACTTTCTTTTCTATTAGTTTCAGTGTATCTGGATATATGTGAACATCCTTGACCCACTAGGACTTGAGCTTTGTACAAGGAGGTAAGAATGGATCAATTTGCATTCTTCTACATGCTAACTTCCAGTTGACCCAGCACCATTTGTTGAAAATGCTGTCTTTTTTCCACTGGATGATTTTAGCTCATTGGTCAAAAAACAAATGCCCATATATGTGTGAGTTCATTTCTTGGTCCTCAATTCTATTCCACTGATCTACCTGCCTGTCACTGTACCAATACCATGCAGTTTGAATAACTATTGCTCTGTCATAGCTTGAGGTCAGGGATGGTAATTCCTCCAGAAGTTCTTTTATTGTTGAGCATAATTTTCACTATATTGGGTTTTTTGTTATTGCAGATGAATTTGCAAATTGCTCTTTCTAACTCTATGAAGAATTGAGTTGGAATTTTGTTGGGGGTTGCATTGAATAGGTAGATAGCTTTTGGCAAGATAACCAGTTTTACTATATCAATCCTGCCAATCCATGAGCATTGGAGATCTTTCCATCTTCTGAGATCTTCTTTAATTTCTTTCTTCAGAGACTTGAAGTTCTTCCCATACAGATCTTTCACTTATTTGGTTAGAGTCACACCAAGATATTTTATATTGTTTGTTGCTATTGTGATGGGTGTCATTTCCTTAACTTCTTTCTCAGCCTGTTTATCTTTTGAGTATATGAAACTAAATCCTAGAAAAAGCAAGAAAGTAATCTTTCAACAAACCTAAAAGAAGATAGCTATATAAAAATAAAACTAACATAAAAAATAACAGGAAGCAACAATCACTATTCCTTAATATCTCTTAAAACATCAATGGACTCAATTTCCCAAGAAAAAAGATATAGACAGACTGGATACATAAACAGGGCTCAGCATTTTGCTGAACACAAAACATACACCTCAGTGTAAGACATATACTACCTCAGAGAAAAGGGCTGGAAGATAATTTTCAAAGCAAATGGTCCCAAGAAACAAGCTGGAGTAGCCATTCTAATATCAGATAAAATCGACTTTAAACCAAAAGTTATCAAAAAATATAAAGAAGGACACTTCATACTGGTCAAAGGAAAAAAATCTACCAAGAAGAACTCTCAATTCTGAACATCTATGATCCAAATGCAATGGCACCCACATTCATAAAAGAAAATTTAATAAAGCTCAAAACATACATAGCACCTCAAAAAATAATAGTGGGAGATGTCAACATTCCACTATAATCAATGGACAGATCATGGAAACAAAATAAACAGTATTTTTAATTGCATTGTTGTTTCCATTGGGTATCTAGTTGGCTAACTTGCTTATAAATATATTAATTCTTTCCTTCCATTCTCCCTTTATTTATATTTTCTAACTCTACAAGATAATCATTTAGTAGAAATTATGAAGCCTTATATTTTCCTGGCTGAACAACATTCCTTAGTTTGATGAAACTGTGCATTCTCATTGTAATTTTTATGCATTCGGGAATTGTGTTTTTCCCCCTAAATTCAAGAATTATATTTTACCTGCAAATAGTCACTACCTTTTGCTGTTTTTTGTTCTCAGAGCACTATAGAACTTTCTAAAAATATTAGCAGGAAGAATTTTCAACGATGGCTCTATGGTTCATTCCATTTGGCATATAGAATTAAAAATGAAATGATATAAATAGTATTTCTTTCCCCATAGACAAGTGATTTTTAACTAAAAAGATAATTTTTGTAATTTTATATCTTGATTTAACCACTATTAGACATAGATACGTATTTGTTAAAAAAATAAAAGTTATGAATTAAATTCAAATAAATACAATATATCTGTACAGTCAAGATGGCTGCATGAATAAAGCCACCAATATCAAAACTGATAACCTGAGTTTCATTCCAAGGACCAGCATAGTACAGAGAGACAGATGGACAGACTCTCATAAGTTTTTATATAACCTACATACAAGTGCTCTAGCATACATTAACACATATACGCAAGTACATAAATGTAATTTTAAAAATAAAAACCTTCTTTGTTATTTAAAAATATTACTATTGTTGTTGTTTTGTTGTTATTGTTGTTATTTTTTTTAAGACAGGGTTTCTCTGGAACTCACTCTGTAGGCCAGGCTGGCCTCAAACTCTGAGATCTGCCTGCCTCTGCTTCCCAAGTGCTGGGATTAAAGAATACACCACCCCCACCCAGCCTTGTCTTTTCTTAAGTATATGGAAGTTTTGCATTTACTATTATAAATTAGTTGCAAATACTACAAAATTGTGTACTAGACCTATTTCATGAAATGCAGTTAATACTATGCATAATATGCAATCACATTTTTCATGTCCCAGGTGTACTACCAAATAAAGTTCATTGTTAAAAATTCTGTTAACAAATTCAACTTCATTAAATAAAATACTTAAATTCATTGTTTGATATGTGTGTGTTTCTATTATCATTTTTAAAGCTATGTAAATGTGATCCTTTATCATCTTTCTTCTGTCAAATTCTCTTTGTATTTTCCAATAATGATTTCATATGTGAATGTATATTCTGATGTATTTTCACTTTTACTGCATTGTTTACTCATGCCCTTAAAGTGAACACAAATGATAGAATGTTCTGTTTCCAACATAACACCAATGAAGCATTTGAGGCTACTGAGCACTTTCTGTGGGACAAGGACTGCTGTAAATGCAAATTATATTTTATTTTAATTGAACCTATTTTATTTAACTTTGCTTGGACATTCTTCTCTTTTTGTGCTCCTTCTGATTTTTTTCTTTTCCTCTATTGGATATTTTCTTTATTTACATTTCAAATCACTTTGCCCTCAGGAAACCTCCTATCCCATCCTCCCTCCCCTGCTTCTGTGAGGGTACTCACCCACCTATCCACCCACTCCCACCTCCCTGCCCTAGCATTCCCCTATACTGGGGCATCTTCTGAGTACTTTGGGTATTTGTTGGGAATTGCCCCAACCTTCCCTAATGGGTCTGTAGAAGGTATGTTTCTAAGGTTTCCCATTCTGCGAATACTTTCATATTACATTGGCAAGGTAATACCTTGACCAGAACTACCTGGTCAATATATCTTTCTACTAAAGATGTAATGACTGCTACATTGTCTTAAATCATTTAGTATTATAGAAAAGTCTAGGAATATCTGTGTTTTTTTTTTTAAAGAATCCATTTTTAATTTTTGTAGTTTGTTTCATACCATCTCTTTTTAATTTTTTTAGAATGAAAAATTATATAATTTTTGGCCTGTTGCTTGAAACTCAGAACATTCAAAGAGCTTGTGAGCACTTAGGGTACTTCTTGGAAATTGCCAAACTTTGCCTAAGAGATCTATAGAACTTATGTTTCTAGTTTGACTAGAACTATGTAATTCCTTTCAGCTATTTCTGTACCTGAGATATGCGTTTATTAGTTTTTTTGGTTTTTTTTTCGAGACAGGGTTTCTCTCTGTAGCCCTGGCTGTCCTGGAACTCACTTTGTAGACCAGGCTGGCCTCGAACTCAGAAATCTGCCTGCCTCTGCCTCCTGAGTGCTGGGATTAAAGGTGTGTGCCACCACACCCGGCTGAGATATGCTTTTATTATTGCTTGAATTGCATAATTCTCTCATTTAATATGTAGATTATTAACACTTTTGTCCTCTATTAGTTGGCCTCTTGTATTTATTTTAACTTTCTTCTTTTGGTTTTCTCTGAGTCCTGAGAGAACTTAAAGTTGCACCAATGTTCTGATTTCATTTTCAACTGTATAAAACCTGATTCCTATTAATGTTAATTTAGTTTCTACATGCTAGTAATATGATTATAATTAACTATTTTGAATTAAAAAATGATTACAGAATGATTACTACAACATAAGTGATCATAGCAAAAACTTGAAACAGAGCAAATATGCATTAAATACATATGATTGAATAAACTGTGGTATATCTGTGTCTTGACTATTATGCTCTCATTCAGAAAGATCAGAAAATTTTATCAAATATGCTAGGAACTGAGTGATAGAAAATGAGACAAAAAGAATACTCTTCCTCAACGTAGCTATCTGAAGACACTGTGAACTTAGTAACTTCTAATTTTCTTATATCACATTCACACTTCTAATACATAGCTTACAGTAATTTACAGTTGTGCAACCTAAAAATCCAGTGGTAATAAAGGGGATTTAAGAGTTACACACACTGTTGGCAGAGGAGATTTGTCTTCGTCTTCTCTTTTTATTCAGTGAATCGCCTATTTCTAACCAGACTTAAGCATGCTCAAGATTGTACTTTATAACATCAGGACATATTCTCTTCCCAGGTAATGCTAGACCTTCCCAGTTTAAGAAAAGGGTTTTAGCTATATTGCTTCTATTTCCTATGGGACTGAAATTCTTAGAGTCCAATTATAAGATTTCACTGTTTCTGTTGTTCCCATCTGTACTGAGTCAATTGAACTATTCTTTACTTCTTTACATTTAAGCTAAGTTTAAATTTCTATTCTAATCTCCTATGTATTTAACATTATACATGTTTCTTAAATACAGTCATTTTTTTTTAGAGTGTATATCGTTGACTATCTGAGTTGTTGTTCTGAGACGAGATGTCACTATTTACTTTAGCCCAGCTTCAACATCACTTTAAATCCCAAGCTTGCCTTCCTAAGCATTAAAATTTGCAACAAAGCTGTTGAATGTTGCATTTCACAGGACACAATAAGCAATCTATATCTTCACATTGTCATTCCCTACAGATCACATTTAAACTAGTAACACAGCTTTAAAAGCTTTCTCTCCTCTTTAATACTACCTCCTTGGGACCTGTGTGTTATGCCTTCGTATCCCATCAATGTTTTTATGGAATCTGAGTTAAAGGCTGTTTTCAGACTCTTAATTGTCAAGCCTTACTTTCAATTTTCATAATGAGTGAGGCCAAATTTGGCTTCTTTTCTTTGTTTAGGCTGTCCAGAGTGGCAAAGAAGCAAGGGCTCTTTAAACCTATAATCTCACTTTCAATTGGCACTCTATAATTTTCAACAATGACAGTTCAGATGAGAAAAATGCCTGGAAAGAGAACCTCTGCTTCTCATAAGTAAGAAAAAGGCACTTGTTGTCAGGTTTTGACAAAGAGGCCTCAGTGAGAGTGCAATAGTTCAGGACTCCATATAAGCAAGACTCTCTCTGGTTTGGCCTCAGCTTTCTCAAATGCAGGATTCTGTGAACTATGTAACCCTCACATTCCACCTCATGAACATTGGCTCCTTAGTCACAGACTATCAGCACTTTATGATAATTTAACAGCATTAATTCAGTAGAGAACCCTTTACCATTGCAGCACAAGAGAATGCTATAGTGGAAAATTATAAAAGTGAACCAAATGGACTCTAACTAGCTTGGATGAATTCAAATCATTTTAGACAAACCAGATACCATAAGGTACTGGTATCCATGACCTACATGTAATATTACACAGGTAGCAGTTAAATAGGGTGGAAAACATGGTTGAGACAAGCCATATTTCAAAGTAAATTTCACAGCTCCAAAAATCTCTCCTCCTAATCCCAAGTTACAATCTGTCTCCTATAGACCTGCCAAGACTCTTAAAATTCCTACCCTGTAAAGTGCATTTTGGTTAAAGGTATGGAATGCTGTTGATAAAATTTAACTGGGAAATTCTATAATAGACAATTCAAACTATCATTTAAAAATACATAGAACCTTAGAAATTTGTTTGTATATTAGGCATATTCCTACATAAAACCAATACTGACACCTCATAACACATAATATTTTATAAACTAAACATTATTTTCACATCCAAACCACATATATGATACAGGTAATAGACTGTACTGTCCTGGTTATCTGAAGAAAATTGAGAATCAAATATTTGACATGATCATTCAGCTAGCAACTGATATCTATTTGCATTATCAATGAGTGAAAGAACAGAGGGAATGTGATAGGAGAAAGAAGATTTGAGAAAATCCTGAACACTGGCAGTCACACTATGGTGGAACCTCATGCTAAGGACATGAAACCTGAGAGCAGAAAAAGAAGGAGGAAATATGCAATCAAAGGAGACAATTTGTTTTCCTATTTCATAACTTTCTAAAACATTACATATGCATTCAGCATGTGTATATTATCATTTGAGGATCTTCCTAAAGCATGGCACACCATGGTGCTGGATTGGTCAGTGTGAAAAAATAAAGTATTATAAAGCTTCTTTTCTGGGAAGTAAGAAAACCAATCATGGTTCTAACAGTCTACCAATTGCTTTCTATGTGATCCTTCACACTTTTATGTGTTTAAATACTAAAAAATAATGAGTAACTGAAGCAAATTTAGAAGATCACAAAACTTTAGACAAAAGGTTGATCTCATTCATGATGCAACAAAAGTATTTATTGTATGATGCACTAGTCTAAGGGCTTCTAGCAGCAAACATGAAAAATAAGGCTCTAGTCACATCAGCTTTGCTCTCAACCTGTAGAGAACACAGATAATAGGCAAACAAAAATCAAGAAAAAAGGTGCCTGATGCTGCCATGCAGACAATAGACATTCATAAAACTATATGCATAAACATGGTATATATGAACTCTCTGTATCTCATTGCCCTTATTTTTAAAACAATACTAATAGCGCACATGGAACATGATATGCATCTTTGTTATGAGGATCGAAGAATGGATTAGAAAGCTCATTGTAAACTACTAAGAATTTATGTATTCTTTACCAGACAGAAAGGAAAATCTTGTAGCAACTTCAGTGATGTGAGATAGCAAAGAAACTGAACAACGTTCAGATTCTGCTGTTTCTAAAGAGGGGATTGAAATTCAGTATTCCGTTAAAAAAAGAAAAAGAAAAAGAAAAAAGAAAAAAAGAAAGCACATAAAAGTAGACCAATCAATACATACCAAAATGTTCTCCCTAATGAATAACTAGAACTGAGAGAAGTAAATGAATTGAGAATAAAGCTGAATTAGAGCACTTTTTTTTAATTTCACATATTTGGTTTTATTGCTGGAACATGTAAAATTTAAAAATGAGATAATACTGAACACCTACAAAATCCTCAACTACATAAAGGGTCAAAATTTGCATGTTCAGATTAAATCTCTATCATGGAGACACTGAAAGTGCTCCCTTCCACTATCTGAATCAGAGAACTGAGCCACGTATGAAAGATGACACAGAAAAGAGAATCTAGGTGACCAGAAGAAGGCTGACATCACAGATGTGTGCATTGCAAGGCAAGTTGAAATCTATCTCATTAGTGTTCCCCAGATAGTTTGGTATCAACTTTAATATCATATATACATACAAGGTTACTTACATAAAATACATATATCAAATACAAATCAGAGAAAGCTGTTTAATGGTTGTATTTCTGAGTCTAATATAGTTTTCTTAATATGATTATCTTCAGCTCTATGAATTTCTCTACAAAGGGTATAACCAAATAATTCTGTATATATAGTATATTTTCATTATGTATACTTGTGCTGATAGACACATAGGTTGTTTTAATAGCTGTTGTTTCTCTATGCTATCTCTACAATTTCTATTTCTGTCAAAATAGGCACTCCAGATGTCACTTGTGAATGAAGTGAATACATTTCTCTACTTCCAACCAAATACCAGGACTGAGTTGTCTTGGTTCCAAGAGGGCTCCCAAATAGTATAAATCAGAGTAAAAATTGGATCATGTTACTACTCCTAGAACCAATTCCCATTGCTGTCTAATACTGACAGTGATATTGGAGAAATGGGAGAATTTGGGCTAAAGAGGAAAGAATGAAGATATGAAAACTAATAGTACAAAAGTTATTTGTTCCCATTGCAAACTAGAAAAGTGATTAAAGTAAAATAATAGCAAAAAGTTTAATCCTGGAAATATCTTAGAAATTATCTATTTCAGTTTCTTCAAGAATGACTGTCAGCCATAATATATTCTTTGACATACTTCTACATATGAAGACTTTAGATCCTATCTAAACTTAATGAGTCAACAGATAAATAAACAGGGGATAGGAACATATCCTGAATTTCTAACAAATTCTCTTTCATAGTTCATTTTTTTAATTCTTTTACTTATTTACATTCCAGTCGTTACTCTCTATCAGTCCACCTTCCCTCAGTTCCTCATCCAAATCTTCCTCCCTTTGCCTCCAAGAAGGTGCTACCACCACCAGTCCTCCCCCTTCCCTGGGCCCTCAAGTCACTAGAGGATTAAGTACATCATCTCCCACTGAGGCCAGACCAGACAGTCCTCTGCTATGTATGTGCCAGGGGCCTCAGGTTTGAGAAGACCTACTGAAAATTCCCTCATCTTTCAATAAGGAAATGCAGAACAAAATTAAATTGTGCTAAGATATGGCAGAGATGAAGCTTAAAGCTAAGTTCTCAGCTCCCAGCCTTAGTGTGTCTCTCCTACACTATGTTGGTGTTTTCACCATGCTATCAGTGTCAAAGAAAAAGGGTACCTAGACTTCTTGAAAAGTAAAGAAGCTTATTCTAGAAATAGTTTGCTATGTGTCAAAATTCCTCAGAACGCCTAAACTCACTTTCCAAAGTACACTGTTGATTAAATGCAATACCAATTACACCAACCTCTATGCACAGGCAGCCATGACTAATACTATTGAGGTGTTTACCATTCTAACACTATTTACAAAGTCCCATGAATTCCACAAAGCAGGAACACTATAACTATCTAAGACATAATGAAATTTGCAGAAATATGGAGAACAAATGAAGCATAGAGGAGGCATAGAGGGACCAGGAGGAATGTTTCCTTATTTTTCTCAATTTTTGCTATTCATAAAACCTGTCCTGTTTACCAATCATTTTATGTTACTCTTTGGTTATCTTGGAAGAGGTTTCTTCCTTTCCTTTTCTGAAGTAACCCCTTGATTCTGAGAGTATAGTTCAGAATTTGTGGCTCTTGAATTCAATAGATCCATCCAACTGATTACTATTTCATATTATGCAAGAGTGAATAGCTTAGAGCTCTGCTGGCTTGAGAATTTCTAATTGGCATCTGCTGAGATTGACATCCCATTAACTGCTGGTGCACATGTATCTGAATAACCTTCATGCACTGACATAAACTGGGAGTGAAGGACTGGCTGTGACATTTAGATACAGGAAAACACACAGTGATTTAGAGAATTTTCAGAGACTGCAGCAGAGGAGTAGCAAATTCACTAGCACCCCTTACACCGTGCCTGACTATTAAAAGTAAGATGTCCTAACAACCTTGAGTAACACAAAATTTTAGATACAACCACAAAATTAAAATATATATATATATATATATATATATATATATATATATATATCACATTATTAAATACATGAGTCAGTTTGTAGTTGTGAAATTATCTGTATTTGTTACTGTAACTACAAAAATATGATGAAGAGACTACAATTGCTATTTGAAAGAGATAGATTATCGTGTGTTCAGAGAGAATACTGCTTCTGTTCAAAACTCAGGCACCCTCCAGTGCATTAAAATGGCTACTAATGACTTATTGCTACACCCAAAAGTTAATTTAACTCTCAATCATCATTGGACAGGTTTCATTTTGTAATATATGACAGTTAACAAAAGATACACTACTAATGGAAATTCAGAAAAAAAGAGACTGGAAGATTCAGCCCTAAAGGGGACAGCCTCAACAACAATATGAACTAACCAGTACCCCCTGAGCTCGAGTCTCTAGCTGCATATGTAGCAGAAGATGGCCTAGTCGGCCATCATTAGGAAGAGATGCCCCTTGGTCTTGCAAACTTTATATGACCCAGCACAGGAGAAGGCCAGGGTCAAGTAGTGGGAGTGGGTGGGTAGGGGAGCAGGGGCGGGGTGGGGTATAGGGAACTTTCGGGATAGCATTTGAAATGTAAATAAAGAAAATAATAATAAATAAAATTTTTTAAAGATACAGTTTTCTAAGAGCTGTGGCAATAGCACAGTTGGTGAACGTTAGTCATGAAGATTTCAGTTGGGGTTCCTAACATTCACATAGAAGTGTATCCACAGCTCCCTTTGCCTCTCTTATCCTAGTGCTGAGGGCTAAGGCAAGGAGGGGATGAAGACAAATGGATCCTAGACCTGCTGACCAGCCCTTCTAGCCCAAAGGGTAATGGGGTTCAGTAAGAGACCCTTCCCAAAAGCAAGGTGAAGAACTACTAAAAAAGTACCTGATGTCTACTGTAACCTCTACCTCACCCATGCACATACACATATGTACTACACACAAACTAATATGCAAATTATATTGGCTACTTAAAGATAATTTTATATGTTGACCATTTATTCAGACAATTTATTAAACTCTCAAATCATTTATTTATAGATTTCCCTTCATATCCATCACAATAATATTTTGATGTTTGGATGATTGAATAGAATGCATCATAAAAATAAATTCGTTTTTGTTATATTTTTACTCATTGTCTCTCTACATATTCTATCACTTATTGAGAGTAATAAAAGATGATGTTAACTGGAAAAAAAGGGGGACAGCACCATCATATACTGTCCCCCATACACACACACACACACACACACACACACACACACACACACACACACAAGCACAAACCAAAATATAGCGATCTTAGTGGGAAGAGGTCAGAAAAATTGTAACAGCCAGAAACACTGGACTAATACAAGGAAACAATATCTTCCAGGCACACCAGAACACATGCACATGGGAAGTCACAGCAACTGTGACAGCTAGTAAAAAAAAAAAAAGGTGCACAATCTTAAGTCAGAAAACCACAGCGTGGAGGGGAAAGGTGGGCACAAAGTGTTCAGACCCTAGCTGAGGAACTAATGACAACTGATAGCTTCTAGCAGAAGAAGAGACTTTGATTTTCTTAAGGGTTTAATCTCCTGTAGGTCAACCAAACTCCAGGGTAGCCAAGAGTATTTGGGCAGCACAAATTGGATTCTACGGGTTTATGGAGGAAAATAGAGGACATGAAAGCGGATGCACAGAGGATTGGGAGAGGTGTGAAAGGGATTGGGGAATGGGGTAAATATGATCAAAATGCATTGTATGAAATTCTCAATTAATAGAACATAATTAAGAAGATATTTCTCAAGGGTCTAGCCATGTGAGTTCACCAGATTCACCCTCCCTTCACCCAGGATCTAGCCTATAGTCTAGCTTGGCCAACCCTGTTGTTGCTATCCCTAACATCTAGGCTTCCACCAGGATCTATCCTGCCTGCTCTCAAACTAGGGGACCCTCTCATGTTTCATGCAATCTCTCCACCCATCCAGACCCTGAACACAATGTTTGAGAATCTAGGTGGTTCAGTCTGACTGATCCTCCCCTCACCACAACCTTCTCAACTGGTTCATGTTACACCCAAAGGCCATGTTGCTATGAATGTTATGTGCTGCTGCTGAGTGTTATACTTGTGTCCTTGGTCCTGCTGCTACTGAAGACCTTGTTGATGTCTGTGATCCATGCTACCAACAGGATAATACAAATAGAACTTGGGAGGTTCTTAACTTTTCTTTTTCATTTGTGTTCTTTGTCTTCTTTTGTTTGGGGGAGATAACAAGGGTGAGGAGTAGACTTGAGAGGACTGGAAAGTGAATATGATTGGGGTGCATTTGTAAAATTTACAAATAATAAAATATTATGTTAAAAAAAAAAGAAAAAGCCTGACAGTGGTCAGTGGGGAGGCATGCCTTTAATCCCAGCACTTGGGAGGCTGAGGCAGGCAGATTTCTAAGTTCGAGGACAGCCTGGTCTACAAAATGAGTTCCAGGACAGACAGGTCTACACATAGAAACCTTGTCTCAAAAAAGACAAAAGAAAGAAAAGAAGAGAGAGAGAGAGAGAGAGAGAGAGAGAGAGAGAGAGAGAGAGAGAGAAAGGGGGAGAGAAAGAGAGTGAGAGAGTGAAAGAAAGAGAAAGAAAGAAAGAAAGAAAGAAAGGAAGAAAGAAAGAAAGAAAGAAAGAGAAGAGAGGAAGGAAGGAAGAATAAAAGAAAGATCAAACTTAACAGTTCAAACTTAAAGTAAATGTAGGAAGGAATATTCAAGCTGAAGAAAAAATAAGCATTGCCAAGAGACTATAGAAATTAACAAAGCTATAATTTTTATAATTTATAAATAAAATATACTATACCACAGAGAAGATAGGAATCAAAACCAAAAATTAAAAACACAATGACCACAGTGAACACACTGTTTCAATAATTTTAAATATTTATGACCTTGAATCTCCAATCAAATGACACAGGGTGGAAACATGGATCAAGAAACATAATTTGTTATCTATAGGAAACACATCTTACCTTTAAAGACAGGAACCACCTTATGAGTATTGCAAGTAAAGGGATAGAACTAAAAAGTATATTGAGTGAGGCAACCTAGACCTAAAAAGACAAATGTAGCATATTTTCTCTCATCTGAGGTTCCTAGCTCCATATCTTTAGTTTGAGTAAAACCTGGAGTAACTTCTAAACCAGCAAAGAAAAAATGGAAGATGGAGGAGGTGGTGGGCTAGAAGATGAATGGAGAGAAAAAAATACCAAGGTACAAGATTTGGAGATAGGAATGGGAAAAAGTGAGGGAGACTTAAGAAATCATACTTTTATCTATCTATAATACATGTAATCCTTTATATACATAGCTTAAATAAAAATTTCCCATCTGTGCCAAAAATACCTTCCCCAAGAGCCATAGACTATCTAATAAAAATCCCAATATAAGACATAAGTCTTTCAAAGAATATGTAAAGCTGATCCTTCTTAAACTATTTAAAAATAGTTTATAGGCTATTACAATAACCATTGGTGGTCTCCTAGAGGTATAAAGTAACTGCTCTTGTTAAAGATACCATGTAGGACCATTCAGAGACTGCCCCACCCCATCCCATAATCAGCCACCAAACACAGACACTATTGCATATGCCAGCAAGATTTTGCTGAAAGGACCCTGATATAGCTGTCTCCTGTGAGGCTATGCCAGTGCCTGGCAAACACAGAAGTAGATGCTCACAGTCATCTATTGGATGGAACACAGGACTCCCAATGGAGGAGCTAGAGAATGTACCCAAGGAGCTGAGGGGGCTGCAACCCTATAGGTGGAACAACAATATGAACTGACCAGTACCCCCTGAGCTCGTGTCTCTAGCTGCATATGTAGCAGAAGATGGCCTAGTCAGCCATCATTGGGAAGAGAGACCCCTTGGTCTTGCAAACTTTATATGCCCCAGTACAGGGGAATGCCAAGGCTAAGAAGTGGGAGTGAGTGGGTAGGGGAGCAGGGCAGGGGGAGGGTATAGGGGACTTTTGGGATAACATTTGAAATATACACAAAGAAAATATCTAATAAAAAAATTTAAAAAAATTTTTAAAAGATGTCATTACTTCAGATAAAGGAAAGAGCCCATGAGCTGAGTTAGACCTAATAGCCTCCTCATTGAGCACTAGATTTTATGGTACCACAAGTTACCACATAAGTTTCAATGTCATAAAAACAGTCAACAGCCCTGCCTAGCTATGATACCTATGAGACACAATGATGACAAAAATAGCATAATAACCTTCAGACTACATAAGTAGCACAAATAATTAGGTGGTGACCAACAGATCTCTTGTTGGACTATGGCCCACTCAACTAAAAGGAAACTATGTTTGCTACTAGAAAACTAGTAAACTACTTGTAGCTAGTGAAGCTATGCATCTTGAGGGAGAACCTATACACTCCCCTTTACAAGGAGAACCTATACACTCCCCTTTACAAAAGCAATACTCTAAATATTCATCGTTATACTCACATGTAAGTGTAGTTTGCACTTCTCAGGGAAACTTCTCTTTGCAATAGAGACCATTGCAGAAATCCACAACCAATCAAAATTATGGAATCCTGTCCCAATGGATATATCTACAACACCATCCCTGTGTCTAAATCTCTTGTGTAACATTGGAAAACATGGATGGAAAGATTTTAAGAGACACAGATACAGGAAGTTTGCTATATGATTATGTCTCCTAGAAATGAAGTCTAACCAACATGGCTGCATTGACAAGACCTGAACATGGAAGAGGATACACTCAGGAGTCCTCAGCTCCTGACAAAATACTACAGATAACTAAAGAATTCTTAGATTGGGAGAAACAATCTTCCCTGGGGAAGAACACACCCGCTGATTAACTTGTTCCATGGTCAGTCTTAAAAATATATACATACAAGTAACATTTTGCAGACTACATTTTGTATTTTTATATTTAGGTACATAACACATATATAATCATTAAAGTAAATAAGTCATTCATTTAAAGAGAGCCAGAAAGGGGATACATGCAAGGAGCTGAAGGGGTCTGTAACCCAATAGGTGGAACAACAATATGAACTAACCAGTACCTCCTGAGCTCGTGTCTTTAGCTGCATATGTAGCAGAAGATGGCCTAGTCGGCCATTATTGGAAGGAGAACCCCTTGGTCTTGCAAAGAGTATATGTCCCAGTACAGGGGAATGCCAGGGCCAAGAAGTAGGAGTGAGTAGGCAGGGGAGCAGGGCGGGGGGAGGATATAGGGGACTTTCGGGATAGCAAATGTAAATGAAGAAACTAATAAAAAATAGTTAAAAAAAGAAAAGCCACGTTAAAAAAAAAGAAAAAAGAAAGGGGATACACGGAAAGAGTTGGAGGAAAAGGGAATAATTTAATTATAATCTCAAAATTTACTCTATGAAGGAGTAAAAGCCTAGGTCCTTGCCTTAGACTAATTTAAAAATCATTTTGATAAGTAAAATGCATCATAAACCTATGATCATTCCTAGATGCTAGTAATTGTTGCATGTATCACACTGCCTTATAAAAATGTATGTCCATATCCATAGGTGAGTGTTGCTATCAGCTTTTATCAGAGAACCTTCTATTTGCAGAAGGTAATGGTTGAGGCAGATTCAGACCTAGTCAAAATGTCGAAGACAAGTAAGTGATGGGAACCCAGCACTAGATGAAACTCTATCGGGAGAGAAGACTACAGGAGCTAAATTATGAGGTAGAGTGCTGGGAAAAGCTGTTTTCTGCATATGACAGAGCAAATGCAATCATTAACACTTAACAACAGTGGCTACCTGGACAAAGAAAGACAGAAAAGTAAAAGGGATACCAGTTGGGAAAAATAAATTCACCAGCAGGAGTAATAAGGATAAGGGAAGGGGATGTGCTCAACAATATACTGAATATATTTACAAAACAGACTAAATTATAAAATTAAGAATAAAGAACTGTTGATCACCTTTCTCCTTCAGAATATCTTTATATAACTAGTGGCTTCTATCTCAGTTTCAACTCAATTCCTTCAGGTCCTGTGTCTGAAGTATGTGGTGCCTTCAGAGATAGGATATTATTATATGATGTTTTGGGGGACAACTATGGACAGTGAAAATAGGCTACATTATTTTGGGGATCTTACATCTCTCTCCTACTATCAACTTGAAGGGAGGTTTTCTTTGTCTAGAACTAAGCTTTTGTTAAGTGGTCTATGGCTTTTGGAGAGACCATTTTTACCCCATGTTGTGTAACTCCATTTAATATATATGTACATACATGCATGTATTGTTAAGTAAACTTATAAAAGAATCTTATCCAGCTGTAAAGCCTAAGAACCACCACAATGACTGGCCAGACAAGATATTCCAGTTGTCAATAGTGGCACTTATATCATGGGGTTAACAAGCCACTGTCAATTGAAATTAAGTCCTGATAAATAGGTGGAAATTCATGCCTGGACTTTGCACCTAGCTAACTACCAATGGACGGTGAAGTCACAGACTGCTGTCCTTTTTCTAAATCAATAGAGTTTCTAACTATACAGTAAGTAATTACCTTTATATTCTCACATGTGTAGCTCTTACAAGTCATCAAAGAAGCTTCTTTATTGCAGCAGGTAAGGCTACTACAGAGATCCACAGCTGGTTAAAATGCAGAAAATAAGATACTGTGGGGCACTGTTGTGCATCAGTTTTCTCCAATACCAAAATACTCCATTCAGAAGGAAAGATCATTAAGTCAGGACACAAGTCATGGTAGCATCAGAAAGTCTATGAAGTATATCATATTCACTACTCACTCTCCTCAAAAGCATATAAACAGTGAGCCCTGTGGAGAGTCACCTCGGACAAGCCCTGTCACCTGAAAGAAGCAGAGACCAGCTAAACTGCCAAGATCAGCTGATCTGCCTGAAAGGGGATTAGCCTAACTGAGCTGCCTAGATAGGACATTCTCCAACTTGTTGAGCTACCTGCATGTTCTGCAGTACGCTCCAGTTTCCCAACTTTTGTAAGCTCTCACCCATGTTGGGGTAGGCTTTGAGGATGAAGTGGTCTTTGCATCATTAGTTTCCATTTAAGTAATCACTCATATTCCTGGAAATAACCCCAATAATATGCAATGGTTTAACAAGTTGGATTTTTGAGGCACCTATAATTTCATTTTTCATCAGTTCTCAGTGAGGTGAATAGATGCTTGTTCCCATCTCACCATAAACAGTGTTTTACAATAGGTCCCTAACCCCAATTGGTACATCTATAATGCAATATGTACACCCAAGGCTTATGGAATAGCACAAGAGAGGTGATGGAAAGATTGCAAGAATCAGAGGACCAACAAAACAAAACAAAACCAGAAGGCCAGGTTGATTGCTGTGATACAGTGCCTTATAGGCATAACATGGATGCTACAGCCATGAAATCTCAATAAAAGTTGCCTGAAAAATGCCTGTATAGTGATCACACAAGTTACCCTGCCTATGAAGATGGAGGAAATTTTATAAAGCTCCACCCCTATATGAAAAGCTACAGGAAAACAGTGACTTTTGAGAGAGAAAATCAGTTTTTCTAAGAAATGAGACCCATGATAAGTTATCTAATCCCAAATGGTAAACCCTAAAAACATTTACATGTAATCAATGCTAAATTGACTCAGTAGAGAATGTATATACTTGAAAAGGAGGTCATGAATCTGTGAAGAAGACATGGGTAGACCAGCAAGAAATTAGAACAGGGATGGTAGAAACAATGTACATACAATACTCACAAAATTGTTTTTTAAATTTCCCAAATTAAAAATTAGTTTAAAATAACATAAAGAATAAAAGAAATTATCTACATAATATGGTGTGTGGAAAACTTGTTCTAGGTTAGTTTAGTAAGTTTAGTAACTCCCCTGTTTTATAGCCAACTCATTGGTAAAATAAGGATAACAATGGTATTTATCCCATAAACTTAGTTCCAGGACTAAACAAGTCAATACAAATTCAGTATGTTCTGTCTTATTTGTAATTCTTAGATACAGATCTTTAGATTGAGGAGTATATAAACTAGTGCAATTGTAGACACTAGGACAATGAGAAAGGGCCATGGCAAGGATGTGGAAGAAGGGATATCTAGGACACAGAGTTGTTATAAAGAGGGAAATGGGAAATATGGATTATGAAGACTTCCCTCCCTAAGGAAGAAGAGGGAAAGCAACACAAAGGAAGAGGTAGGATACATAAATAACACAGGAAGTAGCTAAGGAAACTGCCGATGAAGAAAAGAAGTGCAATGCCCATGAACCACAACAATGACCAAAATGGCAAGATATCCCATGAGTTTAATAGTATTGCTGATAGACTTATGGTACCCAACAATCAACTAATTGGAATTAAGGTTCAATAGGAGGAAAATCATGTCTGTTAATATAAAATTACCATGGTTGGTAAGGCCATGGTTATGAAACCTAATGAAGGACCTACTTCTGCTACCTTCCTAAACAGTATAATTTCTAAGTACATTATAAATATTGATTTAGATATATAGCACAGATAGGTTAGCTTTCACCCCTCATCAAAGAAACTTCAAGCAGCAGATAGAGATCATTACAGAAAGTCACAACTAGTCACAATGCAGAGAACAACTGACCCTAAGAAGCCCATTCCCAATTAATACATTAACAACACAACCCTATGCCTAAAGCTCAGGAGTGTTATTAAAGAGGAGACAGGAAGATTGTCAGAGCTGGAGGACCTGGATACTTGCTGCGAGGTAGTATTTTTGTAATGGACAAGAAGTGGGGGCGATAGGGAGGAAAGGTTGGATCTTTCAGGAGTTCAAAGAAGGGATGGAGAGACTATAATCAAATATATTATATAAAATTCTCAAAGAATTAATAAAATACATAAGGTCAATGAACCCCAATTACTAGAATGGTAACATTTCCACAATGCTGAAATAGTAGAATAGAGGGTGCCCACAGGTCTCCATTTGGATAGAAAAACCTACTCAACAGGGCAGAAATCATGCCAGTAATAGAAACTGGCCAATTACCCATAACTAGAAAGATCACAAATTTTAAAGGAAAACTCACCACTTCCACTTTCAAAAATCAGTATAATTCCTAGCTCTATTATAACTAGGTTTTTTAACACCCACTGATAAGTATAGCTCTCATCCCTCATCAAAGAAGCTTCATTTTGCAGCAAATGGAAGCCATTACAGAAAGCCATAAGTGGTAAAAATGCAGGGAACAATTCACTTTCAAGTGCTCATTCCCACTTGATAAAACTGCAACACAACCTCTGCACCTACGGCTCAAGGGATGTCTCAGAAAATGGTATGTAAAGAATATAAGAGCTAGAGGCCCCTGAAGCCTGTTGTGAGACTGTGGTGTCTAGCTATGGCAGAATGAAGTAGGGTGAAGTGGCATAGGGTATGAAGAATGGAGTTGAATGAAGGAACCATTACATGGAGATTGTAGGAAAATCATGGGTCCTGAGCACAAATACAATGCATATGACTTACAACAGAATATAATCTTAAGGTTTTCCCTGAGTCTTTGCAGTTGTTGTTGTTTTCTGCAACAAAATTTGCTGATTACTCTGGGTGTTCTTATGGCAAAGCCTAAGTTCCTGCTTGATGTACCCAGAATCTGAGAGAATTCTCTATAAGTCGTCAAAAGAATACACAAAAGTTGCTTTTGAAATAGAAACATAGAAGTTTCTACTAGATAAAGACCCATAATTTTTCAAGAAGCAGAAAGTTATTAGAGACCAAGTATAATAAAATTTTATGAATTTAGAAGCATATTGAATGTTTGTCTATTTGAGGAATTCTGTTTACCTCAAGTTCAGAGTTTAAATAAAGCCCTAAATTTAGCTTTACAGACTTTGACTGTGCTATTTGAGGCTTTGAATATTTTATTTCTGCCTTATTATGCTGACTGAGAAAGGGCTATGGGCAGTTATTTTTTTCAGCACCTGAAACCATTTCTATAAAAAAAATTCATCAACCTTCAATTCGTTTCAATGGCATATTTAGCTTTTCAATTCCAGTGGTTGTACCTGTTACCATATTGTGGAGAAAACACTTTAAGGTGACTTTTCTCTAACTAATAAAGGGTAAGCATGGCCTGAGCTAACCACTAAGACACTTCATCGCAAGTTTAAAATGTCTACAGTGTTAAAAATGAATACAAATAGGTGGAGAAATGTCTCAGTGGCTAAAGTTGTTGCCAAAATTGACCTGAGTTCTATGTTCAGGACCTATATGCTGAAAGGAGAGAACTGACTCGTAGAAGTTATTCTATGAACTCCATATTTGTACCATGACATATGTTCCCCACCCTTCACATTCAACACATCAAATAAAAATTTCAATAATATACTATTTTGGAGACTTTGAGAAACTACAAAATCCATACTTTCAGCAGGAGGATATGGATAACCAAATAAGCATGCCAAACGAGTGTAAGTTCTGAAGTGCCAATCTAGAATTAATAATGAAGGAAAAAGGATAAATGTTACAGCATTCAGACCACTGGTAGTTGTTAGACCTACAATTATTCTACCACCTACTTTCCCAAGTTATGCTCAGGTATTTTTTATTTTCTCAATGATACAACAAAATTACTGACAGGAAGTGGAGGTCAGTCACTGTGTCCAGTTCTCTTTATTCTTTTCCTTTTCTGTTTCTTTTTTCTTCCTCCCTTCCTTTCTTTTTATCAAAGGAGTTCAGATCCTGGAATGGTATCTCCTACATTTAGACTAGCTCTTTCATCTCAGTTAATCTAAGCAAGGTGATCCCTCATAGATGTGTGCAGAGATGTTTTTCTCCTCATAGTGACTATAAATTGCATCAATTTAGCAATAACAACCATGCTACTCCAGGAACAGAGATCTCCATAATACGGGAGCGTCTGCAAAGAAAAGGTTGGGGAAATTTTCAGTCAGAGGGGGAAACTGTTCCCTGCTCAGATACTCTTCCATTGAAATACTTCCAACTGTTAAGTTCCTGATGATCCATGACCTCTATTCTCAGATGTTATCTCATCTCTATAGATATTTATGATCTTTCTTGAAAAGTCCTTATCCAATAACTGATTAATTCAGGATATTCTGGTCCAATTCATAAAAAATGGCATATAGAATATAATAACTTGAATGATATAACAGAGGTTCACCTAGCAGCAGTAATTTAGATTGTTTGGTCATGAATGGTCTCAATGAAGAAATGATGTTTAAGATAGTCTGCCATACAAACACATATTTTAAACAGCATCTTAGGTTAATTAAAGCACATATGAAAAACTTTTAATATTTTGTGTTCACTACTCTAGAGGTGGTAAAACCTGGGAGAACGGAGCCAATAAATGAGATGAGTTAAATTTTCATATAATAGCCAACTTTATTCAGAGCATCAGCAATTTATGCTCTAGAGATTAAGGAGATTCAGAATCACAAGAGTAAGGTCACATAGACATTCTACATGTGGCAAAACATGTTTTTCGAGAGGTATATAAAGAATATTTTAATGTTAAATCACAACAGCAAGCAATAATAAGTAATCTGAAGTAAACTTCCTCCTACCTGCTACACATGGGAAGAGCACAGAACTATATTCCAAGAATTCTGTGTTTTGAAGAAACTGAGATCAGAAAACTATTGTCTTGTTTTCTTGGAGTGTTCTTGCAAACAGAATTTCTGCTCACATAGGACAGTTCCAGCATTGTGACTCTAAATTGAAAGGTTAACATAGCAGTAAATGAAGAGAAGGAGTAAGAGATGAGATTAAAGAGAGAACCTAAGGTCAAATGACAATGAATTTGAGTTTCACTTTCTGTGTATCAGAATTGTGATAGAGCATTTCAACCAGTACAGTAGAATCATCTGAGTAATACTTTCTAAAAATAATTCTAGCAATCATGAAAAGAAAATAAAGATGACATTAAATGGGACAACTAATGATAAGATGGTTGTGAAAGCCAGGTTAAGAGATAATTTTGACATGAACTAGGATGATAAAAATGGACTATGGAGTAAACAACCTCAAATGGCACATTCACCATTCAATCTGTGCATATAACTCTCAGAGAAATCACAGAAGACAGGTCATAAAAATTGTGCAAGCAAAAAGATGTCTGCTATTAGATAGTTTGTCTTATGACACGGAAGCTACACCCATGAGATCTCAATAATTTTCTTTCCCAGAAAATAATCAGAATAATGGCAACAGCAGGAGCCATGTCAACATACATATGAAAAATACACATGGCCACACCCCTTACATGTAGATGAAGAACTATTAAATATTCAATATCTGCTGAGAGAAAGAATCTTTCCAGAGATAGCATAATTTACCAATACAATGTGGCCAACCCTGGACAAGTATACATGCAAGCAAAATCTAACTGGGTTATTAAACGTTTTTCCATTGATCTATTTG
Organism: Mus pahari; assembly: GCF_900095145.1. Classification (NCBI taxonomy): domain Eukaryota; kingdom Metazoa; phylum Chordata; class Mammalia; order Rodentia; family Muridae; genus Mus; species Mus pahari. Next base: position 30,876,908 of record NC_034613.1, on the reverse strand, counting down.
ACTATCCTTATGTTAATACCACACTCTCAGGATTAATATCCTTTTGAAAATGTATTTTAAATCAACCAAGTGGAAACAAAAAGAACTATTCAAAGAATCAACCGAACCAGGGGCTGGTTCTTTGAGAAAATCAACAAGATAGATAAACCCTTACTCAGATTCACTAGAGGGCACAGAGACAGCATCCTAATTAACAAAATCAGAAATGAAAAGGGAGACATAACAACAGACCCTGAGGAAATCCAAAATATTATCAGATCCTACTACAAAAGGCTATACTCAACAAAACTGGAAAACCTGGAGGAAATGGACAATTCCTAGACAGATAACAGGTAACAAAGTTAAATCAGGATCACATTAATGACCTAAAGAGTCCTATATCACCTAAAGAAATCAAAGCTGTCATTAAAAATCTCCCAAATAAAAAAAGCCCAGGACCAGATTGTTTTGGTGCAAAATGCTATCAGACTTTCGAAGAAGGCCTAATTACAACTCTCCTCAAAGTATTCCACAAAGTAGAAACAGAAGGTACTCTATCCAATTCATTCTATGAAGCCACAATTACTCTGATACCTAAACCACACAAATATCAAAGAAAGGGAAGTTCAGACCAATTTCCCTTATAAATATCGATGCAAAAATACTCAATAAAATCCTCACAAACTGAATCCAAGAACACATCAAAATGATCATCCNTCATGACCAAGTAGGCTTCATCACAGGGATGCAGGGATGGTTTAATATAAGGAAATCTACCAATGTAATCCACTGTATAAACAAACTCAAGGACAAAAACCACATGATCATCTCATTAGATGCTGAGAAAGCATTTGACAAAATCCAACACCACTTCATGATAAAAGTCTTGGAAAGATCAGGAATTCAAGGCCCCTACCTAAACATAATAAAAGCAATCTACAGCAAACCAATAGCCAACATCAAAGTAAATGGAGAGAAACTCGAAGTAATCCCACTAAAATCTGGGACTAGGCAAGGCTGCCCACTTTCTCCCTCCCTATTCCATATAGTACTTGAAGTCCTAGCCAGA
>NC_034613.1:30868590-30873010 GCF_900095145.1 Mus pahari | reverse complement strand
TAGCAGAAGATGGCCTAATCGGCCATCATTGGGAAGAGAGGCCCTTTAGTCTTGTAAACTTTATATGACCCAGCACAGGGGAAGGCTAGGGCCAAGTAGTGGGATTGGGTGGGTAGGGGGTATAGGGAACTTTTGGGATAGCCTTTGAAATGTAAATAAAGAAAATAAATATAAATAAATAAATAAATAAATAAAAAGAATAGTTGTTTTGGATGCCTGAGTCTATAAATATATTATAAATCAGTGAATCAAACAGAATCATTGGTGTGTCTAAGCAAAGCATGCTTTACAATGTTGTCTGATAATTAGAAAGGAGAAGCTACTTAAGTTTTATTTAAAAATTACCTGAACATGAATATATTTATTTTTAGGAAAAAAGTTACTTTCTATATGCATATGTCCATATTTTATAATAATATATTTCTTTAATATCATAACTATAGTGAGAAAAATAAATATACATTAAAAAGAAAGTGCAAGGAAAAACAGATGCCAGCATTTCAACTCTACAGTGCAATGTCAAAAAAAAAGTCATCGGCATTGAATGATAAACAGTACATCTGTGCAAATGGATATTTAGACTGAAAGAAACTGTCTGAATTTATGATTTTGGAAGTCCCAGGTACACTGAGAAGTAGAGGGAGAACTTGGCAATTTGTAGTCCATTTGATCTTAGCTATCTACCTAGTGGCTTAACAAGTGAGCCCCTTGATTTCTAATATTGATGATTTCTCTCTCCATTTTGATTGTGGGCTACTACTCTAATGGATAAGGCACTGGAATGGAAACTGACCACTACCACCTCAAACCCTGCACCCTGAGCCACTTTCAGAAGATTGGGAAGAGTTACACTTGTGTTTAGATTGCTTTGTTTTACTGTAAAGTTTGTTTTACTACCAAAGAAAAGATGAACTGGCAGATTTTCTGAAGAACTGAAAAAAATTTTTCATATCAGGCAAATTTTTGGCATACCTTCAACAATTAAAGACACAAAATATCTCCAAACCCCAAGCAAGGCAATGAGGTTTTAGAGATGTTTTATATGATGGAAATAACTAGTCTTCAAAGTAAAAATTCATCAAACACAGAGAGTAAAGAATAGTTCTTTTAATTTTTGATTGAGGACAACTTCAATCAAAAGAAAGAATACCAGAGGAAGCCGGTATGTTATAAATATACTGTATAAAGAATTTAACATAAACAATGTGCTCACAGTTGTCACAGACAAAGGCAACTTAAAAACAACAAAATGATTTCATTGATTAAAAAAACAAGAATTGAAAAATTCTAGGTTTGAGAAATATAAAACTTTACATGTACAATATATGCAGAGTGGGTCAAAAGTAAATCTGAATTTACTGAACATAAAACCAGCAAAATTGAGCATAACACTATTGAAGTACTATGAGGACCTGAAATAAAAGCATTAAAGAAAATGAAAACTTTAAACAATCTCTATGGTATCATCAAGTGAATGTGTGCATGCAAAAAAATCTTAACAAAAGAGATAGATGATATAAATATTTGAAAAAAAAATAACTGAAAATTTCCAAATTTTTTGGAAGACATTTATCTAACTACACTGGTTCCATACTAATCCATACTAAAGGTATTAATGAAAATCTCACAGCTAGTGTCACACTAAAATCCACAGACTGTAATTTCAACAAGAAGGAAGGTCCAAGTGAAGATGCTTCAATCTTACTTAGAAGGGGGAACAAAATAATCACTGGAGGCAGAGAGAGGGGGAACCTGTGTGGGAGAAAGTTGGAAGAGGGGAAAAGGAGGTCAGGATCAGGAATGGGGATCGGGGAGGGGAACAGGAGAGCAGCCCAGAGGCCCAGAAGAATGAATGGAATTTTGCAGCTTCTGGGGCTGGGGGATAGAGGGACCCTCTAGAAAGTCCCAGACACCAGGGATGTGAGAGGCTCTTGGGACTCAGTGAGGCTTCCCTTAGCTGAAATACCCAGCAGTAGGGAGAGGGAACCTGAAAAGACCACCTCCAGTAGATAGAAATGACCCTAAATGAAGGACTGGGTTTACCAAGCCACTGTCAAAATTTCTGACCCAGAATTGTTCTTGTCTAAAAGAAATCCATGGGCTAAAGTGGAGCAGAGATTGAAGGAAAAGCTATCCAGTGACCAGCCCAACTTGGGAACTATCTCATATAGGAGTACCAAAGCCTGACACTATTACTGATGCCATGTTGTGCTTACAGACAAGAGTCTAAGCTGTTCTCTGAGAAACTCTACCAGCAGCAAACTGAGACAGGTGCAGATACTTACAGCCAACCATTGGACTGAGGTTGGGACCCCTATGGAAGAGTTAGGGGAAGGGTTGAAAGAGATGGAGATGGCAGCCCCAAAGGAGAAATAACATGGATCCATGGGAACTTCCAGAGATTAAGCCTCCAACCAAACAGCATACATAGGCTCCAGTACATATGTAGAAGAGGACTGTCCTGTCTGGCCTCACTGGGAAAGGATGCACCTAATTCTATAGAGACTTGATGCCCAGAAAAAGGGGGTATTGGTGGTGGGATGAGCTGGGGATGGGTGAGTGGGTAAGGGGGTTACTCAGAAAATTGGAAATAGGTCTACCTGAAGAACCAGCAACACCACTCTTGGGAATATATCCAAAAGATGCCCCACCATGTTCACAGCAGCACATGTTCCACAATGTTCATAGTGCCCTCATTTGTGATAGCCAGAAGCTGGAAACAACCTAGGTGTCCCACGACAGAAGAAAGGATACAGAAAATGTGGTTCATTTACACAATGCAATACTACTCAGTTATCAAGAACGAGGACATCCTGAATTTTGCAGGCAAATGGATTGAACTAGAAAATATCATCCTGAGTGAGGTAACCCAGACTCAAAAGGACATGCATGGTATGTACTACTAATAAGTGGATATTAGCAAAAAAAATTACAGAATACCCAAGATACAGTTAACAGAACTCAAAAAGATCAACAAGCTGGAGTGCCCAAGTTGAGGAGGCCTCAGTCCCACTTGGGAGAGAAGAAATCAATCACAAGTTGGGAGGGATGGAGGGACCTGGAAGTGAAAGTGGGTGGGGGAGTGGTAGTGTGGGGGGGAGGAGAGGGGAACCTGATCTGGTATTGGGTGAGGGAAAAGGACTGAAGCCCTGTGGGCCAGCAGAAAAAATAGAAACAGACAACCTTAGGAAATAGGAGGTTGGGGAGACCCTCCAGAAAGCACCAGAGACCTGAGAGCTAAGAGACTTTTAGGAATCAAAGGGAGGGACCTTATATGAAATGCCATACAGGAGGGAGAGGGACCTTGTAGAGCCTACCACCAGCAGGAAGACAGGACATCAAGTGATGGATGGGGTTACCATCCCACAGTTACATCTCTAATCCATAATTGTTCCTGTCTGAAAGAACTTCAGGGAAGGAAATGGAGAAGAGCCTAAGGGAAAGGTCCAGTGACAGGGCAAAAGTGGGATCCAGCTCAAGGGGAGGCACCAAGGCCTGACACTATTACTGAGGCTAAGGAGTGCTCACAAAAAGGGACCTATCATGACTGCCCTCAAGGACCCAACAAGCAGATGAAAGGGTCAGATGCAGATATTTGCACCCAACCAATGGACAGAAGCTGCTGACCCTGATTGTTGAATTAGGGAAAAGATCAAAGAAGCTGAGGAGAAGGCTGACCCTGTAGGAGGACCAGCAGTCTCAATTAATCTGGACCCCCGAGATCTCTCAAACACTGGACCATCTAACAGACAGCATACACCAGCTGATAGGAGGCCCCCAACACATATACAGTAGAGGACTTCCGGGTCTGTGTTCATTCAGAGATGATGCATCTAACTCTCAAGAGACTGAAGGCCCCAGAGAAATTAGAGGTCAGGTGGGTTGGGGATGGGAAAATAAAAACAGGGTGTGGGAAAGAGATGATGGATGTGGAGCAGTTAAAGGGTGAATGGGGATGAGGAGAATCAATACGGAGTATAAAAAATAAATTAATTTTAAAAAATTAAAAAAGGAATTAATGTAATATATTATATAATTAATATTATAATAGAATTTTTAAAAATCAATAATAAAAACATTATTCGAAAATAGCCAAAAGACAGGAATTTTTGAAATAAGATATGAAAATAATCAGGAGTATATGACTGCACTCTTGTGAAGTATTAAATGAAATAATGGGCCGCATGTAAGAAATTTAGTGATATATATATATATGGGACTTGTTAAGTCCTCTAAAAGATCAGCAAACTGTAGAGGAATGTAGTTTATTAATGTAAGCAACAATGCATTCATTAATTACGCACCAAATGCATGTTGTGTTAGCACAAAACTTTTTTCCAATTTTTATTAGTTATTTACTTCATTTACATTTCAAATGCTATCCCCAAAGTCCCCTATACCCTTCCCCCCCCCCCCGCTC
>NC_034613.1:30861346-30866760 GCF_900095145.1 Mus pahari | reverse complement strand
CAACTTCTTTCATGGGTATTTTATTCCCTATTTTGGGGAGGAATGAAGTATCCATGTGTTGGTCTTCCTTCTTCTTGATTTTTCTTGGAGCATGAAACTTTTGATGAAAGATTCTATAAGCAACTATCTGGAAAATTTTGCTATAAAGAGCAAATAAATACTCCAGATCTGTAGACCATAAAGTCTCTGTTGCAGCTAATTGGCTCTATAACTATAGCATAAAAACAGACATTAATAAATAAACTCTAATATATAAAAAGTACATCTGAGAATTCATACAGAGATATTAGCTTTTATAAATGAAATATTTTGGTGTAAATTCAAATATAATTTTTTATTATAAGTGCTTTTCTTTAGAATAACAAACCTATTTCTCTTAAAACATATAGTTAACTTTGAATTCAGAATGCACTCACTATTTATTCCTTTTAAACACATGAAGTGATACTAATGCTTATAGGGCAAAAGAAAATGTCAACACCTACTTCTAGATGATTTCGTTTCAGTTGCGTGAGATTTTCCAAGACCTTCATTCCTGTTAATATTTACTTTCATCTTACTATACATCTACCACAGACATTAATATCTCTAAAATGTATTACATTGTTCTGAATTCAGAATCCTTTATTAAGTATTTATTTTTCTTACTGTAATACAATGGCTAAAATATAGTAAACTTAATATAATTTAGTTATTTTTCTTTCATCAGCTCATTCATATTTAATAGGGACATAACACAAACACAAAATCTGAATTTCCTCATAAAGGCAGCTTGCCTTGGCCTATTTTTACCACAACTACTAAAATGTATATCACCGACAAAGAAAAATCTTTTTTACAAAAACTCTAAAGAATCGCACACAGAATTTCCTCCAAAAACCACATGTGAAATTGACTCCTTCATCAAGCATATCTTGTTCATATACTCTGAACTGTATTATCAAGCACAAAATGTTTCATAGTCCGAATCTAATTATATATTTCAGGAATCCAGTACATACCAAAGGCTATATCACCTGCCATTTTTCATCAAGGTACAACAGATAAGCTGTACAGCTTACATTGCCAAGAGAAAATAGCTCCTTCCAGAAATGTATGCATCTTTCTTCCTTACTCCCTTGGGATTTGTGAATGTATTAAAAAAAAAAAAAAAAAAACCAAGGAGCTAGGAAAGTTTAGGTGTGCTGATATTCTCCACTTGAAGCTAATCAGTACATAAAAACTAAACTTACAAAAACAATTTAATTTGGGAGTTCTTTGCTTCATTTTAAAAACATAAGTTTAGGAACACATATACATATATACATGTAATAACAATTAGTTTCAAAACAGGTCATGAGTTTGATGGAGAGTTGAGGGAGGTATGTGTGAAAAAAAAGTATAGAAAGAGGAAAGGTAGGAGAGTAATATTGTACTTTAATTAAATCATAATCTTTAGAAAAAGAAATATAAGGCAGGCAATGGTGGTGCACACCTTTAATCCTAGCACTCAGGAGGCAGAGCTAGGCAGATCTCTGTGAGTTCAGGGCCAGCCTGGTCTATAAAGTGAGCTATAAGACAGCCAGGGCTACACAGAGAAACCCTGTCTCAAAACAAACACACACACAAACACACACACACACCAAAAACAATAATAACAGCAACAACAACAACAGCTACAAACAATAATAGCAAAGAAATAAGAGTTGATTTTGTTGTTTTGTTTGTTTGTTTGTTTGTTTTTTCAAGAGAGGGTTTCTCTGTGTAGCCCTGGCTATCCTGGAACTCAATCTGGAGACCAGGGTGACCTTGAACTCAAAATCCACCTGCCTCTGCCTCCCAAAGAAATATGAGTTATAGCATTTTTATAAAAACTTCATGGGCAAAGTTTAAAATAATCTAATTGAGAGATCAATTACTTTTCACCATTTGACTTCTTAGGACCTATTCAATATAGTGCTCAAAGTCCTAGGCAGAGCAGTTATACAACAAAAGGTGGTCAAAAGGATAAAAATTGCAAAGGGAGAAGTCAAAATATCACTTTTTTGCAGGTGATATGATAGTATACTTCAGTGACCCCAAAAATTCCACCAGAGAACTCCTAAACCTGATAAACAACTTCAGCAAAGTGGCTAGATATTAAACAAATTAACTGAAACAAATCAGTAGCCTTTCTCTACACAAAGGATAAACAGGAAACAGGTTGAGAAAGAAGTTAGAGAAACAACATCCTTCACAATAGTCACAAGTAATATAAAATAGCTTGGCGTGACTCTAACCAAGCAAGTGAAAGATCTGTATGACAAGAACTTCAAGTCTCTGAAGAAAGAAATCAATGAAGATATCAGGAATTGTAAAGCTATCCAATGCTCCTGGATTGGTAAGATTAATATAGTAAAAATGGCCATCTTGCAAAAAACAATCTACAGATTCAATGCAATCCCTATCAAAATTCCAAATCAATTCTTCATAGAGTTAGAAAGAGAAATTTGGAAATTTGTTTGGAATAACAAAAAGCCCAGGATAGAGAAAACTATTCTCAACAATAAAATAAAACAATAAAATGGGGGAATCAACATCCCTGACCTCAAGCTGTACTACAGAGCAATAGTGATAAAAACTGCATGGTATTGGTACAGTGACAGGCAAGTAGATCAGTGGAATAGAATTGAAGACCCAGAAATGAACCCACACACCTATGGTCACTAGATCTTTGACAAAGGGGCCAAAACCATCAAGTGGGGAAAAATATAGCATTTTCAACAAATGGTGCTGGTTCAACTGGCAGTCAGCATGTAGAACGCAATTTAACCCATTCTTTTCTCCTTGTATAAAGCTCAAGTCCAAGTGGATCAAGGACCTCCACATAAAACTAGATACATTTAAACTAATAGAAAAGAAAGTGTGGAAAAGCCTCAAGCACAGGGAAAATTTTCCTGAACAGAACACCAATGACTTATGCTGTAAAATCTAGAATTAACAAATGGGACGGCACAATATTACAAAGCTTCTGTAAGACAAAGGACACTGTAAATAGGACAAAAGGACAACAAATAGATTGGGAAACGATCTTTACCAATCCTATATCCAATAGAGAGCTAATATCCAATATGTACAAAGAATTCTAGGAGTTAGACTCCAAAGAATCAAATAACCCTATTAAAAATAGGGTACAGAGCTAAACAAAGAATTCTCAACTGAGGAATATCGAAAGGCAAGGAATCACCTGAAAAAATGTTCAACAACCTTAATCATCAGGGAAATGTAAATCAAAACAACCCTGAGATTCTACCTCACACCAGTCAGAATGGCTAAGACCAAAATCTCAGGTGACAGCAGATGCTGGTAAGGATGTAGAGAAAGAAGAACACTCCTTCATTGCTGATGAGATTGCAAGCTGGTCAACCACTCTAGAAATCAGTCTGGCAGTTCCTCAGAAAATTGAACATAGTTCTACCTGAGGATCCAACAATACCACTCCTGGGCATATACCCAGAAGATGCTCCAACATATAGGAAGGACACCTACTTAACTATGTTCATAGCAGTCTATTTATAATAGCCAGAAGCTGGGAACAACCCAGATGTCCTTCAACAGAGGAATGGATACAGAAAATATCATACATTTACACAGTGGAGTACTACTCAACTACTAAAAACAGTGTCTTCAGGAAATTCGCAAATGGATGGAACTTGAAAATATCATCCTGAGTGAAGTAACCCAGTCACAAAAAAACCCACTCAAAGTATGTACTCAGTGATAAGCTCAGAATACTCAGGATACAACTCACAGACTATATGGAACCCAAGAATAACGATGACCACACCAAAGTGTGAATGCTACAGTCCTCCTTGGAAAGGGGAAGAAAATCATCTAGGGAAATAGAGGGAGAGAGGGATTTAGGAGGGAGAGGGGAGAAAGAGGAAAAGGGGGTGGAGATGGTTCAGATATGGAAGGAGATGGGAAAAAAGTACAAAGTGTCAGAATTTTGAAAGGAAGTATATAGCAGTGGGGGAGGGAACTGGGGTTAGGAACTAGCAAGTTCCAAATGCCAAGGACCTGAGAGGTTCTCAGGACCCAACAGCAAGGACTTTAGCCAAAATACACAACAAAAGAAAGATAGAACCTCTAGAGATCATATTCAATAGATAGACAGAACCCCCAGTTGAGGGATGAGGTCATCCACCCACCTCAAAAATAATAAACCAGAATTCCTCCTGTCCAAAGGAAATTCAGGGACAAAATGTGGAGCAGAGACTGAAGGAAAGGACAACTAGAGACTGCCCTACCTAGGGATCCATCCCATCTGCAGAAACCAAACCCAGTCACTATTGCTGAAGCCAAGAGACCTTGGTGGCAGAAACTTGGTATAGCTGACCCCTAAGGGGCCTTGGCAGAGCCTGACCATTACAAATGCAGATGCACACAGCCAAACATTGGACTGAGCATGGGGACCCCAATGGAGGAGATGAGGAAACAACTGAAGGAGCTGAAGGGGTTTGCAACACCATAGGAAAAACAATATCAACCAGACCCCCAGAGCTCCCAGCAACCAGAGTACACATGAGGGGATCAATGGCTCCAGCTGCATATATGGTAGACGATTGCCTTATCAGGCTTCACTGGGAAGGGAGTCCCTAGGTCCTGTGGAGGGTCGATGACCCAGGGTAGGGGAATGTTCTGGTGCTGAGGCAGGAGTGGGTGGGCATATGGGGGAGCACCCTCAGAGAGGCATGGGGAGGATCAGAATGTATAAGGGTTTGTGGAGGGGAAACTGGGGAGGGTGATAACATTTGAAATATAAATAAAATAACCAATAAAAAATCAAAAAAAAAGAATATTTCTAACATATCACACAGTGTACTTTTGCAGGGCATTATGTAGGCTTTTGGAAACTGCATGTTCTCATGGTTCTATCTTTAGTAGTCACTAGCTTGTCAATGATATTGCTTTAATTTATACATAAAAAGCTTTGAAATGATGCTTAAGTGGTTGGTAAACCCTCAGAATTAGAACTTGTAAGTTTACAAAGCAAGTGTCAGGTCTGGATGTAGATTCGTCTGTGGGTATGTAATGCATATGCAATGAATTTCTGAAACAAAATCTTAACGTGTATAAGTATTTTCTGTCACTTCTTTTAATGTATAATTTACCCAAATATAATAATTCTAATGTGTCTTTTGGACAGCAATCAGCATTCAATGGGAAGTATCTATCAGAAGACATTCTGAAACAAAGTTACACAAGGACAATAACTCCAGTGCTTAAGTAGCTCCTGACCCCAAAATGGATTGCTGGAAGCTAGTACAACCACTCTGGAAATCAGTCTGGCGGTTCCTCAGAAAATTGGACATAGTACTACCTGAGGACCCAACAATACCTCTTCTGGGCATATACCCAGAAGATCTTCCAACTGATAATAAGGAAACATGCTC
>NC_034613.1:30859159-30860790 GCF_900095145.1 Mus pahari | reverse complement strand
AACTAACCAGTACCCCCAGAGCTCGTGTCTCTAGTTGCATATGTAGCAGAAGATGGCCTAATCGGCCATCATTGGGAAGAGAGGTCCCTTGGTCTTGCAAACTTTATATGACCCAGCACAAGGAAGGCCTGGGCCAAGTAGTGGGAGTGGGTGGCTAAGGGAGCAGGGGTGTGGGTGGGGTATAGGGAACTTTCGGGATAGCATTTGAAATGTAAATAAAGAAAATAATAATAATAATAAAAAGAAAAAAGAAATGGATTGCTGGAGATTAGTCTGACCTAAAATGCTAAAGAGAAGGCAACACACACAAAAACCTTTGTTTTCAAATCCCTGTTACTTTATTTCTTTATCATGTAGCCTTGGAAAATATGCTTAAGCCATCTGAACTTGAGGTTGCTCATGTATATGACTAAGATAATACAGAATAGTTGCAAGTAAGCACTAAATTAATTGGATTTGAACCAAAATAGTCTTTCTAATATTTGAGTACTGATTTAACCAAAGACAGTATAGGGAACAGTTGTTAGAAATCACCCTAAAAACTCCAACTAATCTGAACTCCAAACCCACTTGTCTTCCCTTCTTCCCAGACATCAGCATGCAGATTCACACACATCTCCTTATCACACATGCAAGAAAACAAAGTCATTCATAAGTTTCTTTCCTTCCATTGACTCGTTTAATAATTAGAGTGCCAGTTCCAGCAGCTGCTATAACTTCCCATTTCAAATTTCCCAATCCTCAGTTTGCAAAGAAAATATAACCACTTCCCCCTTAACTTGGCTTTCAGTTGATTCTTCTTCCATCATTTCTCCTGTGTTTGAGAGGGGTGATATAAATCAGATAAAATTTAGGTTTCAGGCTACTTCTCTGATCTGTTCTTGATTCTCACATCTATTAGAGTAGATGGTAGACTAACAAAAGGTATGGACTAAAAGAGGACAGTCTGATCTTTTGCTTCATAGAACCAATAGAGGTTTATACCTAAGATGAACTTCCAATAAATCAGAGCCTACTCTGCATGATTAATTTCTTTTTATCATCTAAGCCTCATTAATTTGGTTAGTAAGACATGTTGACACATCATTTTCTTTATTCTAATATAAATCTAGAGAGACATACTACTTAGGGATGCTTGTGTGATAAGAGAACAGAGTGAGGAGGATCTGGCTTAGCTCCTAATAAAATATAATCTGCAAGATATTGAAAACTTCTCAAGCAAGAAGATATCATATACTTTCAGGAGTGATTTGTTTTTAATTGTTTAAGACCTCACTAGCGTTTAAGCTGATACTATCCCTTTGCAAGCATTTCATTGAAGTTCTTCTATCTATCATGGGGAATAAAATTTGATAGTTTTTAAATTACAGAAAAATTTGATACTCCCAGAAAAGATAATATTCAAAAATATTCAAATTTCAACTCTGTCTCAGTACTCTGTGTAATAGCATGTTTTAAGACTCCTGACTAGAGTTTTGCTTTTCCCACAGAAATCAGAATTCATCCATTCACTCATTCATTCATTCTCGCTAATTTAACTGGAATCCAACATTGTTTTTTATTACTTTGTATATTGATTTAACAAAATAGTTGACTTTATTGGAACACACACAGACACACACACACACACA
>NC_034613.1:30854178-30859134 GCF_900095145.1 Mus pahari | reverse complement strand
GGTATCATACCCCTCCCCTGGCATGTCAAGTCATTGCATGACTAGACAACTCCTCTCTCACTAAAGCTAGAGAAGGTGGTCCAGTTAGAGGAATAGAATGCACATGCAGTCATTAGATTCATGGATAGCCTATGCTCAAATTGTTCTACGAGAGGCATGAAGAACATGCTGCTCATCTGCTACGTGTGTGTGTGTGTGTGTGTGTGTGTGTGTGTGTGTGTGTGAAACATATCTATATTTCTACAAATATTGTTTTTAAGGATTTTAGGATTTTATTTTATTTTCAATTATATATAAATGCAAGAGAGGTGGGTATGTAGTTATGAGTACATGTGTCTGTGGAGTCTAGAAGAGGATGTTTGATGCCCTAGACTTGGAATTACAGATGGTTGTGGTCTGGGAACCAATCCCAGGTTCTCTATAAAAACAGTATGCTTTTCTCACTGTGAGGTCATTTCTCCAGCCCTTACCATGTTTCAAGACTAGCATCCTTAACAATATTCAACAAATAATACACTTGCCATTTTTCAACAGTTTATCATGATCTCCTTGCTCTATGAGGCACTGTTTAACATCTCTATGTATTTTGATGGTTTGTTTACTATCATAATAATCTTATAAACATTTCATTATTATTCAAATGTAGCTAAAATGGAAAATGATACAAGGTAGACTTTATTTTTTCTTTTAATTATGAGATTATAATTATAATTATATCATTTCCCCTTCTCTTTTCTCCCTCCATATCCTCCCATACAACCTCTTTGGTCTCTTTCAAAGTCATGATTTCTTTTTCATTAATAGTTTTATATATATACACTAAGTACAACATTTTTAATCTATATAATGCTATTTGTACATAAGATTTCAGGGTTGATCATTTTGTATTGAATATTTAGTCAGTCATGATGTTCTTCCATGGGTTGACTATTTCTCCCAATCTCAGAATTCTTTGGTTGCCTATAATTCTTTGTATGAAGTTAGAGCCTCCTGGACTCTACTGCCAAACCCTAGTCATTAGGTTGTCTACTGTTATCCTTGTTTAAGCAGTTTTCTTGGTAAGACTTAAAGGTGTAAATTCTGACATTCCTAGAAGACAGAATCTCACAATAACCTCCATGATCCCTTGGCTTTTACAGTATTCCAGCTGCCTCCTCTACAATGTTCCCTAAGCCTTAATGATAGTAGTTGCTTACTATGTGTATCTATCTAGACAGGTTGGAAACATTTTAACTGGTTAATCATGCAGAGTAGGCTCTGATTTATTGAAAGTTCATCTTAGGTATAAGCCTCTATTGGTTCTATGAAGCAAAAGTCCAGACTGCCCTCTTTTAGTCCATACCTTTTATTAGTCTACCATCTACTCTAATAGATGTGAGAATCAAGAACAGATCAGAGAAGTAGCCTGAAATCTAAATTTTATCTGATTTATATCACCCCTCTCAAACACAGGAGAAATGACGGAAGAAGAATCAACTGAAAGCCAAGTTAAGGAGGATGTGGTTATATTTACTTTGCAAACTGAGGATTGGAAATCTTGAAATGGGAAGTTACAGCAGCTGCTGGAACAGGCACTCCAATTATTAAATGAGTCAATGGAAGGAAAGAAACTTATGAAAATCAATCTAATAATTCCTCAGAAAATTGAAAATAGTTCTACCAGAGGACCCAGCTATACCACTCTTGGGAATACACGCAAAAGATGTTATACCAGATCACAAGAGCACTGTTCATAACAGTCTCATTTGTGATAGCCAGAAGCTGGAAACAACCCAGAAGTCCCTCAACTGAAGAATGGATACAGAAAATGTGGTTCATTTACACAATGAAATACTACTCAGCTATTAAAATCAAATGCATCATGTGTTTTGCAAGCAAATGGGTATAACTAGAAAATAACATCCTAAGTGTGATAACCTAGTCCCAAAAGGACAGGAATGGTATGTCCTCACTGATAAGTAGATATTAGCCAAAAGGTAAAGTATATCCATGATACACTCTACAGACCATAAGAAGTTTAACAAGGAAGACCCAAGTCAGGATGCTTCAATCCCACTTAGAAGGGGAAACAAAATAATCATGGGAGGCAGCAGGAGGGAGAGAGCTGGGCAGGAGAGGTGATGGGGATGGGAAATGGAGGGCATGATCAGGTGTAGGGGGGAAACAGGAGAGAAGCCCAGATGACAAGGAGAATGAATAGAAATATTCAGTTACTAGGGGTAAAGAGTTGGGGGAACCTCTACTCTAGAAAGTCCCAGAGACCTTAGATGGGGAAGGTTCCCAGGAGTCATTGTGGGTGACCTTAGCCAAAATGCCCAACTGTAGAAATATGGAGCCTGAGGAGACCACCTCCAGTAGTCAGACAGGAACCCCAGTGGAGGGATGGGGACACCAACCCACCTATAAAATGTTTCCTGTCTTAAAGAAATGCAGGAACAACAAATTCCAGCCCAACTTGGAATCCATTCAATGTGTAGGCAGCAAACCCTGACACTCTTACTGATACCATGTTGTGCTTGCAGATAGAAGCCTAATATGACTGTTCTCTCAGAGGCTCTACCAGCAGCTGACTGAAACAAATGCAGATACTTATAACCAACTGCTGGACTGAGGTCACTACCCATATGGAAGAGTTAGGGGAAGGATTGAAAGAGCTGAAGTGGAAGACCAACAGTGTAAACTAACCCAGACTCCTGGGAGCTCCCAGAGATTAAGCCACCAACCAATTACCATACATGGGCTGGTCTGAAATCCCTAGCACACATGTAGTAGAGGGCTGCCTTGTCTGGTCTCAGTGGGAGAGGGTATGCTCAATCCTGTAGAAACTTGATGCCTCAGGGGAATAAGAAGGGGGGTACCCTCTCAAGTTGAAAGGGAGAAGCATGAGGTAAGAACTCTGCCGGGCGGTGGTGGCGCACGCCTTTAATCCCAGCACTTGGGAGGCAGAGGCAGGTGGATTTCTGAGTTCNAGGCCAGCCTGGTCTACAGAGTGAGTTCCAGGACAGCCAGGGCTACACAGAGAAACCCTGTCTCGAAAAACAAAAAAACAAAAAACAAAAACAAGAACTCTGAGAGGGGGCACTGAGAGCAACATTTGGGATGAAAGTAGATAGATAGATAGATAGATAGATAGATAGATAGATAGATAGATAGATAGATAGATAGATAGATAGATTTTAAAAAATCTAACATTAGTTCAGCTCAGGACATAAGCTCAACCCCCAAATTTCCAAGTGTCCAGCCCGATCACTTGAAACTTTTAGCAGCCTCTGCCAAATTCTTAAATTGTCCCTAATCTTGTTAAGTCTGTCTTTCTCACCCAAAGAAACAGTGAGCACTTGTAGCCAATGTCAGATAAAGATGAGACAGATTTCCCAAGTGACAGGATGATCCTCTCACATCTTCTGGAGGAGATTGGTTCCTGCCAACCAACTGGCAGAGAGAAAAAGTGACAGCAAGCCACATAAGTACAAGTATCCGTGGGTGGAAAAATGTCAGAAACAGAGAAAACTCCTTAAAATATTAAATGCAAACTCATTTACTGGGGGCCGCAGATAAAGTGGAAGAGTTTGCCATCAACAGGGACTGTGACAGTGATGAATGAAACCATTCTGGAGCTTTGAATACAAGTGGCCACTGAGAAGGAGGGGGCAGGCATTTAGAAAGAGGGAGCAGGAAGATGATGTGGGTGGGGGGAACAGGAAGAGAATGAGAACCAGTTATGTGTGGGCTGAGGCATTTTCAGTGGCAGAACAAAAAATATAGAACTAATGTTGCTGCTGGTACTGAAAAAGCCCAGGCAGGCATCAATTCCCACCCACCCCAGTCCTCCACATTCTAAAATCAGGGAAGCCAAGACTTCAAAGGAAAAATGAGGGGGCAGGTAGAGGAGGCTAAGATGTATTTTGACAAATGCAATTAAACCCAGGTCAGTTCTCAAATTCCTAACAGATGAAAAGAATTTTAGCAGAGGAACAGTGTAATGAATGATCAAATCGGGGACTGCACAGATGACCGGCACTCAGCCTCCAGAAAGACTTAGAGAATTACTCAAGAAGTTCAAAAGTCACTATTCAAAGTTTCTTTCACTTCTCAGTTAAAAGATGACAATGTTGAAAGAAATAAAAGAACCTGAATCATGGCTATGATTGAAAGACCGTATTGAAACTGAAAGGTGCTTTACGGAAATGAGTTATTTTTCACATAAATGAAAACAAATTTGGTACACAATTCTCTAAAACTATTACAGGGAGAAGAAATAATACTGTGTTCTTCCTGCTAAAGTGTTTGAGTACTTTAGTGAATATAGCCACACATCTGGTTTCACTTCACTATTTTGTTTCTCCATATAACTTTGGTACATCATGTCCTCTGAAATCCTTTCACAGATTCTGAAAACATCTATTATGCTCCTACTAATGACAAACATCCCAGAATTGCTACAGAATTGAAGAAAGTATTAAAAGAAATATGACATAGTGTTCTACCACAATGGACTCAGAAACTGGTTACGGAGATGATTCCAGTTAAGTGTGAAGCAAGGGAGACCTAATTCAAGTCAGTGCTTTATAAAGGCAAGCTGAGAAAGTCTTATTGTTAAATGGCAAATGAAAGGAGCAACAAGGGAATAAAGTCACCTCTGACTCCCAACTCTAGCTACACACACACACACACACACACACACACACACACACACACACACAACTGTCAGAGACCAGGTTGAGAAAGACCAGGCATCTTACATCTCGGGCATCCCACAACCCAGGCATTTTACACCCAGGGCATCCTGCAGCCCAGGTGTTTTCACAGTATGCAGCTAGGAGGCACATAGTTCTTTGTCAAGAGCCCTTCCCTCCCTCTCTCTCTGCAAGGCCACTCCTGGGAACCAGCAAGACCTAAACAGACATCAAGGACTGAGGGAGTCTTCTCACATTCCAGAGCTGCCCAGAGCTGTCA
>NC_034613.1:30852391-30853869 GCF_900095145.1 Mus pahari | reverse complement strand
AATTATTTCTCTCACTGTATACCTTTGATCACTCCCCCAACCCCTCTCCAAATTGTATATAACCTGAGTATTTCCCCTTAGTAAAAGAGACTATGACAAACATGCATGGTCTCCGTCTCTTTCTTTATTCCCATTTCTCTCTAGGTTTGTGATCCCCCTCAAGGACCATGGAATAAAGTGTCCCGCGGGTCAGGACACAAAACCACCTTCATTAATTCACTGGAGTGGCTGTGGAACATATAAGAAGAGATGGGTTGTTAGCATCATTGTAGAATGGTCAATTTTATACTAGAATTGCAAAATATAAAGTGTGTTCCAAATTGAGTAGTTCCTTCCACAATAAACTTTTCTTCGTTTGACATGGAAATCTAACTTTTCTGTGTTTTAATAGATTTTATTATTTATCTATGTATGTACTTCCAGGAGTTAATGTTACCAAAAGTACAAGTGCATACAGAGGCCAGAAGAAGGTGTTGGAACAGGAATGACAGGTGATTGTAACCCACCTGTTGTGAGTGGTAGCAAATGAACTACTGTCCTCTTCAAGAGCAATGAATGCTCTTAATCACTGAGATATCTATCTGGTCCCTGTTTTAACATTGTTCAAAATTCATTTGTTTGTTTTTTCTTTCTGTTTTTGTCATTTGAATGGCCCTCAAACATGGGCATTTATCTCAGTTTAGGAATTTATTGAACAAGGTTATACTGAGTTTCCCCTATCTTCTCCCTTTCCCATCCCTCCCCTCCCTCCTTCCCTTCCTCTGTCTCTTTCTCTGTCTCTGTCTTTCTGTCTCTCTCTCTTTTCATTCCTGCTCTCTCTTTCTCCTGCTTCCTCCCACTCCCTCTCTTCTCTTCCCCACTTCCTCTGGTGTGTGTGTGTGTGTGTGTGTGTTTATGTATGTGTGTTGTGCTGCATGTGTACATGTACAAAGTTCACCATCTAGATTTTCTCAAGATAAATTTTATTAAACTCAGTCAAGGAGGGTCATACTTGTATGAACACTGGGGATTTTTGTTGTTGTATAGTCTTTTTATTGGGTATTTTATTTATTTGTATTTCAAATGTTATCCCCTTTCCTGGGCTCCCTTCTGGAAACCCCCTATCCCATCCTCCCTCCCCCTGCTTCTATGAGGGTGCTCCCTCACCCACCCACCCACTCCTGCCTCCCCAACCTGGCATTCCCATATACTGGAGCATCAAGCCTTCACAGGACCAAGGGCCTCTCCTCCCACTGATGCCTGACAAGCCATCCTCTGCTACATAGGTGGCTGAAGCCATGGGTCATCACATGTGTACTCTTTGCATGGCCTTGTTGGTGGAGGAGTGTTACTAGGGTGCTTTCTAAGGTTTTGAGAGTTCAAAAGCCCAAGTCATTCCAGTTCTCTCTCGCCCACTCCCTTTCGCTTACCCTCCTCTTCACTCTCACCCTCTCCTCTTCTCCTTTCTCCCTCTCCCTCTCCCTCTCCCTCTCCCTCTC
>NC_034613.1:30846612-30852224 GCF_900095145.1 Mus pahari | reverse complement strand
GACAAAAGATCTCAGCTACTGCTAAAGCACCATGTGTTCCTGCCCTTTGCACTGTTTCTTGCTGGCCATAATCTAACCCTTGGAAAGTAGATGCAAGCCTCCACTAAATGCTTTCTTTTATAGGTTCCCTTAGTCATAGTGTCTCTTCATAGCTTTAGAAAAATAACTAAAATAATATGATGCAGAAACTCTGAATTATATAGAAGATAAATCCACAAATCACAAAGCATCTAATATGCTATAAAAATGGGAAAGAGTAGAGATAATTCTATAGGTAGCTCTCTCCCAAAATTAGAAGATATCATATATGTGTATGTGTGCATAAATATATACATACAACAAAAGAATAGCATGGGAAAGTTGTCCTAGATTTAACACAAATCCCACAAAGTTCACATAGGCTCAAAACCTAGAAGAAAAACATGTACCCTATCATTCCAGCCAGGCTAGTTTTCTTGGCCTGAGCCATGACCTGTGGACTATCAATCTAGTAGCAACCAATAAAAGAAAAATATAGCTCCAAGTCTGCAAAGCCCAGTGCATTACATCTTGAGTATCGGAAGCAATGGATCCATTTCTACCTCCCCTGGGGTTAGAGAAAATAGATCAGCACTTAACCTATCCTTCTCAAGCACACCTATGAGCAAGATACTGACAACTTACTGTCTATTGGGAAAAAAATTCTTAACCCCTTTATTTGACCATCAACTGTGTCCTTTGTCTAATTTAAAAACAATTTACCTGACATTCTCTTTTTATTTCCACATCCTGCCTTTATCAGACTATTCTCATCTACAGACTACCTTGAACCATATTATGTTATGTATGACTATGTTATAACAGTCCTTTTATCCCAAATACCCATAATTTCCACCCTTTCCACTAGCCTTCTGACACCCCTAGGAGCATTTTCCTATCTCCTAGTCAAGAGTAACTTCCATCTGACTGGTATTTCCACCACATTTGGTATCTGTTTTACCACATTTAGTACACTCTGCTTTCTTTTATCCAGGATCATGTATCTCTTGTCTCTGCTGTTAAAATTTAAACTCCTTGAAGTCAGGTGTCCCCTGTTAAGAACCCCAGTCCTTAATGCAGTGACCTACTAATCACTGCTTATATCCTGCCACAAAGGGGTTAAACATATAGTGACTTATTAACTAACAGACTGTCTGAACAAAACTGTTCCATCAGACTTCTTAACTGGCACTTCTCCAATAAATATGTTGCTACTTAGAGCACATTTTCCTCTGGATGCTATAAGATATAATTCCTTTATCTTGTTTTCATTTTTTCAGAAATAATCATCTCAGGTTTCTGAGTAATGGCAGTGTAGTGAAAGTGGACAAGTTAGGTGGTTCAAGTTGTTCTTGATCTATGCTTCATTTTGTTTGCATTAGCTTTGGTGTAAACCTTTGATTTACACCTGAGACAATACTCTGGACTTTGAGGCACAGGACCAGTCTCAATGGTAAATTATACTAAAATGTTAGCCTCCATACTGGTTTAAGCAAAATGCCAAGGGAGAAACCTCTCATTGATCAGAACTGATCTTGAGCTCCATCCCATTCCTGTGGTTTCTACAATTTTATTTTCTTCTTCCAACCACAGCTATGTTGGAAACAGCTTTGTACTCAAGAAATCTATACTCTGACTGGAGTCTGATTATCAACACACCCACAAATACTAAGTGAACATTAACATCACAATGGTGATCAATGTATAGTTGGATATGGGTAGACCCTATCTAAGCACAAGTCAAATTGGACAACTGCCCTAACTAATAGTAGAAGTCAAGAAACCATGTCACTCCAGCAGCCCTGCTTCAGTGCCTGAAAACCATTGTTCACTAAAGGTAAAACAATATGGCCATGCATTTCAAATGCAGGCATTCCACAAATCCAAGTTTGAAGAACGGGCAACTTTTCACAAATGTATAAACCAGTAGGAAAACAGGCCTCAGTTGAACAAGAAAAAAGCTCAAACAATTGCTGTGTCTTCACAGGCACTTTAAAACTTCAACTGCCTTTGTCCTCTCTATACAACTTGCCTGTCTTTAGAATATTTTCAGTTCCTTCACCCCTAACCCCAAAGAGCTTCCTTTCTACAGGAAAAAAAGAGATATAAAAATAGATATCTTCAATAGGATGGGGTAAATTACGAGAGAGATGTAGATGCCATGGAACTCAGGGGAAAAAAAATTCAGTGGCACGTGAAGTTCTCAAAAAAGGTTTCAGAGGAAGTGTTATCTGAGTAGTATGTAGGCTTATATATTTTTTGAAACCTATTTTCTTTTTTATTTTTCTTTTTTATTAAATATTTTCTTTCTTTACATTTCAAATGTTATCCCCTTTCCTAGTTTCCCCTCCAAAAACCCTCCATAACCTCCCCCACAAGCCTACGCACCAACCCACCCACTCAAACTTTCTGGCCCTGGCATTCCCCTATATGGGGCATAGAACCTTCATAGGAACAAGGGCCTTTCCTCCCATTGGTGACCGACTAGGCCATTATCTGCTACATATGCAGCTAGAGCCATGAGTCCCTCCATGCATACTCTTCGGTTGGTGGTTTAGTCCCAGGGAGCTCTGAGGGTACTGGTTAGTTCATATTGTTGTTCCTCCTGTGGGGCTGCAAATTCCTTCAGCTCCTTGGGTACTTTCTCTAGTTCCTTCATTAGGGACCCTGTACTCAGTCCAATGGATGGCTGTGAGCATCTACATCTGTATTTGTCAGGCACTGGCAGAGCCTCTCAGGAGACAGCTATATTAGACTCTTGTCAGCAAGCTCTTATTGGCTTCCACAATAATGTCTGGGTTCTCAAATGCTTGGATTCCCCATTTCTAGCCTACCATCCAAAGGTAGGGGAGAAAAGATGGCCAAAAAAGACAAAGCATTATGGACCTATTTAATAATAGTTTTGAGGGGCATTTCAATCTCTGTTTGCCAGGATAGCATCCTATTCAATAATGTTTAAAAAAAAATCAAACAGAAATCAGCAGCAGCAACATGATCCAACAAAAACTTCTAGGCCTCTGCTTAGTTGACATGAGTCAGCAAGAGTGACTAGGACACACACACACACACACACACACACATACACACACACACACACACACAAAACCTTCTTCACCATGCCTCTCTCAACAAAATAAATATCCATGAAGAGACCAACAAGACATTACAAAGCTATCTATGCAAATGTACCATCATTGTCCACTGAGTCTTAATTATATTCTCTCCAAACATCACATGTCCTCCCATAGGTCTTGCCTCATCAAAACTCCATATAAGTCTGGCTCAACAAAATAAAGTGTGAGTCTTCATCACATGAAATTTCCAAAACCTTCCACTTCAGTAGTGTCTGGATATATGAACAGAAACTAGCAAACAAAGGTAGAAAGGGAATTTTGAGAAAGAGTTACATGAACAAGGCCATGGGGCAGCCTTTTGGGTTTGTAAGAATGTAATATATGTGAAAAGATTACGGAAGGCATGTAAATATCTGTATGTCATTCAATATTACTATAGCATAAAGTGTGAGGCCAAAAGGAGGTGGTGAGATTCAATACAGCAAGACATAGATCATTGTGACAGGCAGTAGGTACTTTATGATGATGTCAACAGGGAACATTGAAGGGTTTTAAGAAGGAGAATTAGACAATCTGATTTATAAACAGGAAGCATGGTGATGGTTTTATGAAGAAAGGACTGTGAAAAGACAGGACTAAAAGCAGAAAGTACAATTAAAATGCTGGACAATGGCCAGCAAGATGAGGGCCAGAAAGAAGACTCAGCAAATAATGGCAGTTATCACCATGCATGATGACTGAGCCCATTTTCCAGGACCCACATGATAGAAGAAAGGACTGATTCCCATAAGCTGTCCCCTGACCTCCACATGCTGTATATACACTCCAACTTCCTCCCCCTAAAAAAGATGAAAGAAAGGCTAAGTAAATAAGCCTAGCCATCTTTTCTCCTTGTCTTTACCCCTTCACATAAAGAAAGCCACTCCTTCCTATATTCCCTTCTGCCTTTTTATTAGACAGTATTTCTGTCTCAGAACTGGAAATACAACCAACTTGGCATGTGGATGCATTCACTCTAATCACTACAGGTAGAGCTACACAGAGAAGAGAAAAATCACCCTCTCAGTAGGATGTGCTTCCTACCTGAAAAGGTCTCTGACAACCCCTTCTCACATGTCTGCTTTCTTCACTGTGGCAAAATAATTTGAATTCAAAAAAAGTGCCACTTAAGCTGGGCATGGTGGCACACTCCTGTAATTCCAGCACTTGGGAGGCAGAGACAGGAAGATTTCTGAGTTCGAGGCCAGCCTGGTCTACAAAGTGAGTTCCAGGACAGCCAGGGCTATACAGAGAAACCCTGTCTCGGGAAAAAAAAAAAAAAAAAAAAAAAAGAAGTGCCACTTAACTAGAGTGATAACAGTGTTTGTAACTGAGGCAAGCTAATGTTCTGTGTTTACTGCCTGTGGGAGTCCCAACTTTTACCTTTCCCCCATTTTTATAAAGCACTAGTAAAGAAGTGAGGATTTTTTTCCTCTTAATTCCTTACTGTTTTCCCTTCCGCGATAGCAAGCTCCCTGTAATAGATCACTAACTGACAAACTTCCACATTACTGGTTTTCCACCTTAGATATCATCTTTAACTGCAAATACCTGATAAAAATCGCCAAGACTTTAGGTTATAACCATTGAGTATATTGCTATCCAATGCTTATCAACAGAGAATTTTAACATGAAGCTGACCTCAGTCCTAACTCGTTCCTTGTGCTGGCAACGCTAGCTCACACTCAAAAGTAACTCCATCTGCCCTTGAAACTGGGTACCTAAACATGGTGTTACCATGAGAGGAAATGTACTCTGGACACAGAAACACAGAAACAGTTAGTTTGTATGGATCCTTTAATTTTTATCAATCCTCATAGATTCTATCATATTGAGACCATTGGATATTATATTTATCACTTTTGTCACTGTGATTAAATACCTCAAGGAAAGATTATTTATTATTATTATTATTATTATTATTATTATTATTATTATTATTATTATTTCTCTGTAGACTTAAAACAACCTATACTGTGGATAAACTACTAAGTCACAGAATATATTCTTCACTCTCACAAATAGAAAAATTAGCATTTTCAGGGAGCTCAATATTGCATTAGGTAAGAACCATCCATGTACCCCAGGTAAAAACAATGTAGTTATGCAACAAAACTGGTGTTATAGTAAAAGAAACTTGCCAGCCAACTCAAAGGTGCCAACTAATATGAAGTCACAGCAGATAATAGGAGATGGTGTTGAAGATACAGCCTCAAAGGGAGTGATCCAGTAGGAAAGATTGGTGAGTTCTGATGCAGGAAAAGAGATCACTTTTATTGTTGCTGAATAAAATAAAATCTCTTAGTGAGGTAACCCAATCACAAAAGAAGTCACTAGATATGCACTCACTGATAAGCGGATATTAACCCAGAAACTTTGAATACCCAAGATACATTTTGCAAAACACAAGAAAACCAAGAAGGATGACCATCGTGTGGATACTTCATTCCTCCTTAGAATAAGGAGCAAAACACCCATGAA
>NC_034613.1:30841480-30845532 GCF_900095145.1 Mus pahari | reverse complement strand
AGAGAGAGAGAGAGAGAGAGAGAGAGAGAGAGAGAGAGAGATTGCCATACCTCACATAAACTCATATATTGCAAGGCCAGAATTAAATTGAAATCTGCCTAACTATATAGCCCATACTTTTAAGTATTTTCAGGCTTTGAAAATCATCCTAAACCCTAGGTCCAGTGAGATGAGCTGAATAAGAA
This sequence comes from Mus pahari, assembly GCF_900095145.1. Lineage (NCBI taxonomy): Eukaryota > Metazoa > Chordata > Mammalia > Rodentia > Muridae > Mus > Mus pahari. The sequence continues at coordinate 30,845,347 of NC_034613.1, read as the reverse complement.
GCCTTGAGTGTGTTAAGGGGAATGGAAGGCATTTCCTGCACTCAAATAACATTTTCATCATCAATGCCTAGTTAATGCATATTTAATACTCAAAATTCCCTTGTACCCTCTCTTTACTCTGACTATACAGACTCCATAAATTTCTCAGTAGAATCAAAAGGCAGGAACCTGTTTAGTTTTAGTAAAGTTAACACAAGTTTCTAACAATATAAAAAAAAAAAATAGAAAATGTAATTTTTTGCAGATCAACCTGCCATTCTGTTTCTATGGAAACAAGTAAAGGCAAACTGTAGGAAGTACAGCTTAGGTAAGATTCACCTTTACCCCTAGAGCTGCTAAGCTCCTTTTCCCTTTCAAATAAAGAAATGCTGCGTAAACAAGCCATTAAGACTGGGGGACTGCCAGATTGTTGGAAAGAAGGGATTTAACAATAATGGGATTATAAGAGAAGATTCAATTCAACGAAGTTCCTGGCCCTGTGAATTATTTTGTTAACTCTGGTACAAGTATTTTTTGGTGTATTAATATGAGGATACTTAATCTCTAGCAACCAGCTACCCTGAGGTGTGATCATTGGGCAGAAATTCAGAGGCTAATGTGCCTGAACTGAGTCATCTGCAACCTCCCTATGAAAGAGACCAATTTCAATTAAACAGAACCTAATGGAGTAGAATCCTCAACTAATTGCATCCACTTTTTCCTTAGAATGCCCAATGATAAGATAAATTGCTGAAAACCTATCAAGGAAATTTAGCACAGGGTATATTGGATATTCAGTACTATAGCATCATGAGTTTTGAAACTTTATATTCACTATTCTTCCAATTCTTTACCTGAAAAATGCTTACTGGGAGAAATAATTAAGATAACAAATGTGGGGTTTTCACACAGTAACTGGAACTAACTAATTTTAACATATATTAATAATCTTTTACTTTATAATGTCTTCCAAAAACCATCTTTCAGAAAGGTTTCTGTGTCAGCCCTTACCTATCTCTCAGCATCTCTCTTGCTGTTACCAAGAGTAGACAGTGATTTCTGTTGTCTAAGTGATGTTCCAGATACCTAACAAGGGCTTCAATTATCTCCCAAGAGTCTATAACAATCCTTTCAAAAGCATGAAAGAGCCAAACATTTCCAAATATTTTAGCAGTAAAACCAAAGCAATATTCAAGCCCCTCTTCTCTTTGTATCTTTACTCTCACTGTCCTTATCTCTTCCCATGCAGAGATATTTAGCTATGTTTCATATAGTCTACACAATCTCTAAAACCTAGTGTATCTTTGCCTCAATGCAGAAACAAGCTATATCTATGGAGTTCTTTAAGTATAGCACCATGCCCAATTAGATGCTAAATTGGGCACCACTTCCTGATGATGATGATGATTATCATTATTAGACTAAGGCAATATTGCTCAAAAGGCAAGCTGTTTTCTCTTCTCTAACACACATTACATATTTTCCTTTCCTACCATTTTCTCTTGGATATGCAGAGTCTAGAACTTTCTCTCATATTGAAATTTGGAAAACCAGTGACAATTAAAGCTTAATCCAAAGAGAGAAAGAAAAAGGAAGAGTTTCTAGCACCATTAAAAATGTTCTAGAATATGATAAGATCTTCCACAACTCCTGCCATACCACCTCAGAACTTCCTCATAATAAAGGGAAACATGGACTTGAATTTTTAAGTGAGAAGATTGATACATAGGAAGGTCAAAAGTTCTTACTGTGTCATTATTACCAAAGTCTAGGGTAAACTAAACTAGTGGGGAGATGGTGATACCAGTTTACCTGATCTAATTAAGGAATATCAGAATATCTACTTCAAAGATCCTCAAGGGTAATTCTAAATGTTGGAAGTCTGTAAGTCATATGGTATGTAATTTAGAAGCATGAAAAACAGAGTTCAGATTTTTCTAAAGCTTCCCAGAGAACATGATGATAATAAGATGCACTGGATAGCTACGTTTTCATAGTAGAGGCTGAGAAACAGCAATTTTCTTTTTGAGACTATAACAAATACTTTGTATTAAGCAACTTAAAGAGAATAGAAAATTTTACAAACTAGATATGGTAGCACAAACCTATATTGTTAGTACTCAGGTGTTTAAAACAGGAAGATTATGAGTTTGACAGTAGTCTGGATATATAGAAAATTTGAGGATAACCTGAAATTAATAGAAAGATTATATTTAAAAATCAAACAACAACAAAATTCAGAAATTTCTTGTTCAAAATTCTGGATCCCAAGGAAATCTAAGAACAAGGCATTGGTAGTTTGAATGTCTCCTTACAAGATGATGCCTGGTTTCTCTATCCAGAGGGAATGACACTATGGCCTCACATAACAGAAGGAACAGAAAGGTACAACAAGGGAATGACCTGAGCTTAATACAATTACCAGAAGCATTTTAAAAGGAATCATTTATTTTAGTAAAGCATAAACCTCATGATTTAATCATTTCCCTTACACTCCATATCTTAATACCACTCCAATGGACTTCAAGACATGAATTTTGAGGAACAGTCAGACTATAAAAGAAAGGGAATTGAAAAGAGTCTAAAGTTGTAAGCAAACATTACTGCCCCATTTCTGTCCTCTCTTCCTCTTAGCAACTGGGAAAATGACACAAGAACAGAGGAAAACAGAGGACAACTTCATAGTTTGCTCCATATCCTACTATTCTGGGCTCAGTTCTCCTCAAATTAATGGTCTACCCATATGTTTTCCTTATAAATCCCCACAAATCCACTTAATGCAGTTAAAAATCTTCAACTGGGTTTCTATCAGAACTCACTGTAGAAAAAAAGATACCAACTGAAAGCAAAACTGCATGTCTGGCCTCATGAAGAGTGAACTATTTGGATAACATATTGGACATTTCAAATACCTTCTATTTTCTGCTGAGGCAGCTGACTTGCTGAGAACACGTTCTTAGAGAAGCAAAAAAGTTAAGTGCTCTATTCCAAATCCTCAGTGGGGCAGTGAGCTTGACAGAACATCAACTAGAGGCAGCCAATTAATGTAGTTTTTACCATGACAACCAGTGCATCTTCCTAAAAAAATCAGTGGGGTTCATACATGCAAGGGGAAGAAGGGAAGAGTGCCAGAGAATGTGCTGACTTTGAAAGACTCCTTTTTGAAATGAGCCTATATTATTCACTTCTTCAATTCTAGAAAAGGGGGAATTATTGCTGTCAATGGCATGACATTCGTTTAGCTCATGCATGTGTAGTTTTGGATGGAGGAAAGCTTCAGCAAGTGCAGGAATTTTAGAAAGAACTATGGTTACATGTACTGTTTGTTAATAAGCTAGAGCAGAGGCATATGACAAAACTGATCCAAGTACATCTCTGCAAATATCGCTCAAATAAGGAGGTGCAAACATTACAGAAATTTTCATCTGTGGATTAAAAGGTGTTATCTTTCTTTCTTCACTCATCAGTGAACAATTTTGCAGCTTTGTCACAGAAATTTACACATTTCAAATGTTCATGCTACCCTCCTCCATACCAATTCAAAAGTTGACTCAATTCCCTCTTTCTCTATGGAGCTTTCTCTCCAAGAATCTTTCTTTCAGAATTCTTATTAAACAGCTCTTAATCTACAGATGAACATTGAATTTCAAGTTATTTTAAAATAATAATTGACACTTAGATTTTATTTCCCCAATGTGACTGCAAATTCTCTTTTTAATTAATTAATTTATTTATTATTATTTTCTTAATTTACATTTCAAATGTTATCCTGAAAGTTCCCTATACCCCCCCCATCCCTGCTCCCCTACCCACCCACTCCCACTACTTAGCCCAGGCCTTCACTTGTGCTGGGTCATATAAAGTTTGCAAGACCAAGGGGCCTCTCTT